>NC_060213.1:39445000-39745000 GCF_021130785.1 Homalodisca vitripennis
CACTTAGTTTCTAATACATACCCAGGACAAGCAGACATTCAGGCAGACAGACAGACTATCGCTTAGTGTATAACTTCAGTCTTGAGATGTCATTCAAAATAAGTAGGGTTTCGTAGCACAGAAAACAAAACCATATACACGAAATCACGAAGTAATCATGCTGTATGTTTTAGGAAAATTATGTTACACGCGTTACTATGTCAAGTTTTAAAATATCATATTATTTTTCTCACTATTTAGTAAAAATTAGTTAATTTTAAAATTTTCACGTAGCCATCATTGCTCCCAAGAAGACTAATGTAAAGACCTTCGGTAAAACTTTATGTTAGTGACATGCACAATAATTAAACTTGGTGCTGTCTTTTTAGAAACGAACTAAGTAAAATATTATGTAGGACTATACATTTTCGTTCTCGAGGCATCGGGTGAGCTTGGCCGACTAGCAGAAATACAATTTGTTTAGTCCCTTTAGTGATAGGTTTCGCTAGCACTAAGCCAATAAAACCTGGTTTAATTGTGTAACAATCACAGCACAAACTATAGATAATAGTCTCTGATCATAGTACTAAACTAACCCCGGTATACACATGTGTAATTCGCTCTCGCAGCCTGGATATAGCTTAGCTTTATTCGTTTTAGGTGGCAGCGAATCACGGTTATCATCCTAAAACTTATATTCGCTTTTCATTGCGTTATAAATATAAACTAATAAAATATGTGCATTGCAACAAAATTCATTGCTGTTTGTTTTAAAAACATACAGTAGCGAATACCCCAGGGGTTCCAAACAAAGTTAACCAGGTATTCTATCTTTACCGTTAGGTGACTTTATAACAGCCAAGATAACGCTTAATTTACGAACAAACATTGAAATGGTGGGGGTCTGACGATGTGTTCATTGAGCACGAAAGGCCTCACAAAAATATAAATTTGTCATTTATTGGAGTGTTTGTTCATAAATTAAACATTTAGTTTCCAATAAGAAGAAGCTGGTAAAATATATAGCCAAGATAATGTAATCTCATCCCAATGACTCTCTTCCAAAGTTTTACGGCCTTAACTTTAGCAAGTTATCCGACTTATTAAAACGTCATAAGCACTGCGGTGATGATATTTACCTCACTATTTATTGTCATATGTTATAGGCTATAATATACAGTTCGAATTCCGTAAAAAAATAATCTAATAAACTTTATAAAGCATCTGAGGAAGGAATTTAACGGTTTTTTTATTCATGGGGCACCTAAAATACAGTTCGGATTTTAATAGTTTGATATATAATTCCAAGAAATATACAGAGGTTAATTATTCTGTAAATAATGCAACTATACATATCATACAAATTTATTGTACAACAAGAATTAATGTTATATTAATTGCCAATCGGTTAAATACTCTTTCATTAAAGATGTATTAAAGTTTATTATTATTAATTTCCAGTTAAGGGCTTCCAGTAACACCCACACAAAAACCTCCCCGATTTTTGTCCTGGGGAAAACCGAGATAGGATGTGGCAAGTAGTTTCTCCCAAGGATATATGGTGGCCCTAGATGTAATATATGGATTTATTCTATATGAGTAATGATAGTAGGCGACACCCATGTAAGTTCCATTTTGATTTCTCACATGAAAAAACGATTCAGGCTACACATCACATGTGAACCTGGTCTAGTCATTATCTGTAACAGGGTGTCGTACATAGATGTTATCTACGTGTAATAGTTTCAGAGGACACCCACGTCGGAAGCCCTGGTGAAGTGAGATGGGATACAGAATTTGTCCCAACCACAACTGAGTAATCGATTATTTTCACTATTTACTTGTTATGATTGTAATTTTGTACATTTATTATTTTGTTGTTTAGTTTATTATGTCTAGGTTAAAATGTTTCTGTTTTTAGGTATTGCATTGTGGAGTTTAATTTATTGTTATTTATTACTATTTATTATTGTTGTTGTTGTTCTTGTTATTGTTCTAGTAGTAGTAGTAGTTGTTGTTATGCGCATTATCTATTCAATATTGATTATTGTTGGTTGTTTAGTTACGTATGTAAGTATATACATATACATATTGTATTTATTTATTATCTATATATTACGGGTATATCCATCTATATATTATTATTTATATTTATATATCTATATTTATCTATATATTATTATCTATTATTATTATTATTTGGTTATATATGTATGTATGTATGGATACTGGAGCATTTATTATTTATTATCTGATATTGTTTTAGGCATGTAAACAGTATTGTAATACCATATAGTATTGTTGTGCATCACACTTTGTAAACACTGTAAAAATGGCAATGCCGTTAAATAAATAAATCAATAAATCAATAGGACGTCCGATGATGTCCCGAACCGCAGAAGCTTGGAGAGCAATTAATTAACGCTCCAAGGAAACTATGAGATGACACAGATATTAAATTTTTACTCAATTGTGCTAAACTGAGATCATTACATCATTTAATCATCTTCGTGGTTTAAAAAGTACGTAATTCATGGTTTGAAGAAACTGATGATGAATTATGTAGGGGACTTCTTGTTAGTTATATCGTTAAGGCTACTTCTAAGGTAACCTAACTGAATTAAATATTATAAAATCATCTTATATTAAGATACATTTTTATTGTTTCAGTACATATGATAGTTTGTTTGGTGGTGTTAAAATCAGCAGATACTAGAATAGTTCTGTTATACCCTTGTATCCGTATGTCTAACCAACAACACCTGTTTCACTGCCTTGGAGTAGGCAACGTGTGAGAACCTTCAGTCAATTGTAGATCCGGGGATCCTCTAAAATCTAATAACCTGCGAGATGTTTTTACTGCTAATACCTTTATCGCGCTTGTTTTCAGGCTTGGTGGCGTTGCCTCTAGGTGTAGAGCCATCATCTGTAATAATCCTAATATTAAAACTCATTCTTGGCATCACGTTGGACCTGTATATGTATTAAAGGCATTTAGTACATCAACGAATTACCAGATACTTGAGGAAAAACAAGGGTCAGATTACATTTATTGTTAAATTGGGTTGAGCTGGGTCGATTAAACTCTCTTCTAATAAGCATAATCTATTCATCATCAGCCAAAATATAATGCTAATGATCAATAGATTGAAATTGGTATTTAATAGTAAATTTATTTATTTTATACTCTGAACTAACCATTATTGAGATTTATAGGTTTAGTGCAATATGCAGCAAATTGTTTAGTGGCATTTAATATATTTTTTTGTATAGTATTTGATTATATCAGTAAGGAAATTGGTTTTGCTTCTCAAAATATAAATTAATGTTATATTACATTATGTTAGTAATGCAAAATACATTACTACTATACAAACACCATATTAAAGTACCAGGATGAAATTTGACAGCGCAGATTTCCTCAGTTATAACATGAATAAAACAAGAGCATAATGAATGCTGATTCCCCATGTGTAACCACAACCCCGTGGTGGGACATTCATGGAGAATTTGAAGCTTCTCATAATTGTTTAATATAACCCATCCCGTGCTGCTTGTATTTAATTAGCACCAGCGGACTCCTTCCACACAAAATGCTATAATTTAATAATACAAATGGTTTCAGCGTTTTCGTGTATTTTACGGTTAATAATAAACTACGTTTCTATGGATATTATGCAAAATTTTAAATTGTTTCTTAGTAACATACTATTTTAATTAACGCAGCCTGATTTATTTTTAATTTTTTTACAATCTAAGCGGTTGTATTTTGTTTGAAGTTTGTTTTTGACGATAGAAGGATAGTGAATGAAAAAGGATTTTTCCAGAAATTTACCACCGTTCAGTGATACAAATCAGTAACACTACGTTTCAAGATCTGCCGTATTATCTATTCTTCAGGTAAATAACTAACCTGACACATAATTACAAACTACGATAAAATAAACAAATTATACCAGAGCGTTGTGACAAGCGTAAATCATGAATTACAACCACCATGTTGTGTGTCAACTTCATTAGCTCTAAAACATGCACTCAATGAAAAACTAATCACATCACTAATTATTACAACTGAACTACAGAATGCAGGCCACAATAGGTCTGCATTCTAAGACCAACCACCTACGAATGACCAGAGGCTAATAGTAAATTGCAATCGTCACGTCGGAAACATAAGGGAACAAGAGTGGGCCTTTTTTATTATTGGTTCATGTTAGACGCTTAAAAGCATACTGTGAATCTTGCATTGGTTTATTATAAATATCTGATCTGTTGGATACTTTTGGTTTTCTTTTTAGTTCATTTTTTAGAATTGGAAACCAAAGTGGCCTGACATTGACTGATGGTTGATTGATTGGTTGGTCTGCCAATTTAATGCATATAGCCTCAATAAATTTTCTTTTAAAGAAACGAGGTTCCCGCTGTATCATGTTGTCTTTATCCCAGTTGTTGTTCTTTTGATGGTCTTCAAACCAGCAATGGTATGCAATGTTTTACTTTTCTGTTAGACTCTCACTTATGTTCTTTTATATGGTTATTTAGTGTGTGTGTGTGTGTTTATATATAAACAGTGTGTGTATATATAAACCCGGCAAGTGAGAGATCCGGGTTCGAGTCCCTGCGGAGCAAGTACTTTTTGTGATTGAATGTTTATTGATATTATATATATATATATATATATATATATATATATATATATATATATATATATATATATATGTGTGTGTGTGTGTGTGTGTGTGTGTGTGTGTGTGTGTGTGTGTGTGTGTGTGTTCAGCGAAATTTGATTTTATTGTTGACATGTCATTAGTTTTCAAAGCCTGTATGTTCTTTAAAACTTTTATTAAAATTTTTGAAGGTTTGTCCAATACAATAGATTTCACAGTTTTATACTGACTGATATATGTATACAAGTTATAACCTACTTCTAGAAGTGCTAGAAACTTGAAATTTGGCACGGAGGTACCTTTTGCCGTGTAACCAACAGGAAAAGTCTGAAAACCAGGAATGTTTAATTTTAAACCCCTCAAAGAATTTCGCAAACAAACGCGCATTTTTTACCCTTGCAGGCTTTTTTTGTAAGCCCGATAGCGGTCGAACCATTGGAGCTAGCTCGGATCTGACGAAAATTCGCTAGTCAGGAATGAAGTGAACTACGAAAAAAGGTCTAGTGACTTTTTGTCCTATCTTCCATGGTTAAGCGACAAAACGTTCAAATATTTGACATTCCAGAGATTTTTTCATTAAAAATAATGTTTCGAGCCCGATAGCGGCCGAACCGTTGGTCGTAGCTCAAATCTGATTGACCTATCAAATTAGCCAATTGCGCAATCTACAGAAAAAAGTCAACTGACTTTTTGGCCTATCTCTATTGGTTTGGCCAAAAAACACGTTTAAGTGCAAATATTTTGTAATTTTCACGTGAGAATTTAGATTTCGGGGTCAATAGCGGCCAAACTATTAGTCGGAGGTTAAAACAAAACGAAAGTGGGATTTAGGAAATGACGTGATATACAAAAAAGGTTTAGTAACTTTTGGCCCTATCTCCATTACTTAAGCCAAAAAACGCGATTATGTGCAAATTTGTTGTAATTTTCTTGTGATAATTTAGATACCGAGCCCAATAGCAACGAAATAATTTGTTGTAGCTGAAAACATACTGGATACAGGATTTATAAAATCTTGTGGTCTACAAAAAAGGTTCAGTAATGTTTTGCCCTATCTTCAATGGTTCGGCCGTAAAACGTGATAAAATGAAAATATTTTTGGATTTTTACGTGAATATCTTGTGTCTTATTGTAACTTATTGTCTTATATCCTTTAGTAAGCCTGAAAATCGCTTTCAATGGTAAAATATTTATCGTGTTTATTGAACACCTAAAAACAACTGCACATTTTGGGTGTTTTAAATGTTTTGCTACTATTATTTGTTCAATTAATTCTGGTTCTTAATTTAATATATATTACTACGTTACCGAGTGACTGGCTGACGAAACCCCCTCGGCAATTGGCTGAGAATTAGCGAAAGTCAATAGTAATTAGGGACAGAGTGAATTGTATTTACGCTCTCAAACACAACACCCTCCGAAAGAGACCCACGTGTCTCATAACCCCCGGTAACATTAATCCCCCCGGAATTTCCTTGTATGACTAGATAACCTCCTGAGTAAATTAAACCTCCTGATGTCTTAACCCCCGGTAACATTAACCCCCACCCTGGAATTTTCTTGTATGACCGGATAACCTCCTGAGTAAATTAAACCCCCTGATGTCTTAACCCACGGTAACAATAACCCCCCCCTGGAGTTTTCTTGTATGACCAGATAACCTCCTGAGTAAATTAAACCTCCTGATGTCTTAACCCCCGGTAACATTAACCCCCACCCTGGAATTTTCTTGTATGACCGGATAACCTCCTGAGTAAATTAAACCCCCTGATGTCTTAACCCACGGTAACATTAACCCCCCCTGGAGTTTTCTTGTATGACCAGATAACCTCCTGAGTAAATTAAACCCCCTGATTTCTTAACACCCGGTAACATTAACCCCCTCCCTGGAGTTTTCTTGTATGACCAGATAAATTACTGAATAAATTAAACCCCCTGATGTCTTAACCCCCGGTAACATGAACCCCCCTGGGAATTTCCTGGCATGACTAGATAAACTCCTGAGCAGATTAAACCCCCTAAACAACTTAAAAATACTGACTTAAGATCAGTTTTTATTATATTTATACAAACAAAATCACGATAGCTGACCAGTGATTTTCTTCCATGCTCTGCACCGGCTGCACCAGAGGTCGTAGCTCAAATCAGAGGACAATATCCTCCTTCAAAATTAAATTTACGACAAAAAAGGTCCAGTCACTTTTTGTTTTATCTGCAACGTTTAAGCTACAAAACGCACTCTATCTCAAAAGTGTGGTTAAAAACTAAACACTCTATTTTCCACTTCCTGGAAAACCTAATCTCGGATTTTAGTTATCACCCAATTCATTCGTCTCATAAATTTGTTAACACGTCACCTAATTTTTCGACGAAATCCATTAGTTATTTTTATATATATCATCATCATCATTTGGCTGAGCGTCAGCGAAGCATTACAACCCACGAGAAAGGATACAGTAGGGAAGACGAAACTTGAAAACCTCATGTCCGAATTTAACCAATAACAAAATCCCTCTTATCCCCAAATTTAAGGCACTGACTCTGTTGGCCGGGGGCGTAGCCCCCAACGAGGCGAAGGCGAGTATATATATATATATATATATATATATATATATATATATATATATATAAACAAGTAAAAGTATGAAGAATACTTTTAGAAATTGCCTATATGTATTTAAAAGACGACTATACCGGCAGATATCTTAAATTCAGCACATAATGACAATTTAATTATTTTTCTTAATAGTGTTAAGGTAAGTGTCGTATTGTAATACATAATTGAATTACCTCGTATCCAATCTTCGCTTAGGTTTTCGAATATCCTTATATTATATTAAAAACAGATGACTCTTATGGAAGGGTTAATTTATAATACACACAATTTAATACGTAAATTTTACTTACGGGCAAGGCTTACGAGGTGGTACCTGTTTTGCGGATAAAAAGTTCAAGAAATCAAATATTAATACATTTTAAGCACAACTTTAACTTTGTGTTTCGGTATTCAACCTTCGTCACTCATTAACCTCTAAATAAGTAATAAACAACTAAGTATAAATATGTGGACCATTTAAACAGATGTTAAATTTATATGGCACAGTTGTAATTTTTATTAGTATTCAGTATTTAATATTTTAAATTTTTTATTGAGTTTGTCTTATTTTTCAGATTGCTATTTAAAATGTGATGAGGATCTTTATTATAATTAATATAGATACGTTATGCTTCTTTCGTGTTTAATTTTTCTCTTTTCCTTTCGATATCTAAAATTCCCATGTTCTTTCAATATTTGTGTAGTTATGATTAGAATCTAATAAATGTTCAGCGAAATTTGATTTTATTGTAGACACGTTATTTGTTTTCAAAGCCTGTATGTTCTTTAAACCTTTTATTACAATTTCTAACAGTTTTCTCCAATACAATAGATTTCACAGTCACTAAAGTTAATTTTGTATACTCCAGATTGTTTGTATATTTTTTGTTTGTCATCTTTTTGGTTTACTTTGTTTTCAATATATTTAAATATATTACTTCTTGTTTGGTAACTAATAGAACATTTTGAAAGGTTTTTCGAACAGCTTTGTTTATTTTAGGATTAAAAGTTACACATATATGTTTCTGAATTTCATTATTACTATTATTATAGATCGTATTGTGTTGGCTTTATTGATTTTCCTTGTTTTATTCTTAGTCATTGTGTGTACAATATGGGGTTGATATCCATTTTTGACAGCTACATGTTTTATTATTTTGTTTATTTCCTTTGGCTCTCATTATTCATTGGTATATTCAACATTCTGTTTACCATTGAGTGAAATGCTGCTAATTAGTTTTTTCATGGATGGTTAGAGGGCGATGGTATTACAAGATCTGTTTGGGTTGTTTTTATATACATTTAACAATTGAGTGATTTAAATTAGGATTAGAAATGGTTATATCGAGAAAGTTAATTTAGATTTTTTTTTTAATTTAACTTAAATAGAATAGGTAATAGGTGATATAGAATTTAGAAATGTTAAAAACTGTTCTGTTTGGTCCTCATCTCGGTTGAAAAGGCATAAGATATTATCAACATATCTAAACCAATAAACTATTTTATCTTTAAATTAATTAATATTACTCCTTATTTTTTTGTTTTCTAAATATTTCCGAAACACGTGTCAAAAACTAAAATAATTTAAAATACTAACTTAAATATTTGATTTTTATCTTTTTGGATCAGAAGTCTGCATAATATAACTTTTTCAACAAGTCATGTTACTTTTGGATTTAGTAAGAAATTCTTTTTACATTTTTTGACTCTTTAGTCGCCATTATTTTCTTATTCTGCCATTTAGTGAATATCTGGCTTGAACGTTTAGAAATGTGCCAACAAATTCGAATGCAAGATAATATTTTCACAGACGTTATTTCATTTAAGATGAAGAGCAAGACTTTCATTAACAGTTAATTTATACTTTAATTACTTTTTTAGTAAGACTATTACTCACTCCTAACGGATCGTACCCCTAGCTATAGCCATTCAAAGTGTAAAACTTTATAGAACAATAAAATGACTGTCTAGAGCCTAGAAGTACGAATGATACTTTTGAGAGTAATAAGGGTTTACTAAATACAAACTGAAAATGAGAGTATGTCTTCAAAGCTTACTTTCTTTTTCACGCTTCATAAGAACTTGCCAAAGAAATTATTAAAATATTGAAATTACTAAGTATTTTTGGACCAGTAAACTGATCTCTATTCTTAGATACACATCGGATTTGTTACACCTATATTCTCCATGAAAATTCGAGGCATTGCAGGACTTTATAGAAAAATAACAAACATACCCTAGTAGAACGAGATCAAATATCAGAAAACTATAGTTCCATTCGCAATTTTACTCAGATCAGAAAAGTTCCAAGCCATTCATAAAATAATTGTTCTATTTATATTTTCTATCGCTTCTCTGTTCGAGACCACGATGGATGGCAGACTCGACGTGGTCTTGAACCTAACAAGGGATACAGTTACCTTTATACTACTAACCTTTTCAGCTTTGTACTCTAATATATAACATTTTTGCACTTTGAAGCCAAAATAATATTGTGTGTTGTTTTGTTTTTATATAAAAAACTTGTAAAATTGTTTAGTTCAAAAAATAAACTGACCTTAAAATAGCAAATTTACTTTTCAAGTAATTTTAAACATGATGACCACTATGACCCTAACCTGCAAAGAGTTATATAGCATTTATTGCCAAACCCAAAACCTCCGTCATTCTAAAAATTTGTAAATGTTTGAGATAAATAAATAATATTATTTATTTAGTGCTAACCTTTTTGAATAAAATGGTCGGTTTGCTGTGATATTTCTAATTTTGTGAATAATTATTAATTTACAATAAAACCAGATTATACTTGTCACTAATTAACTGATACCTTCGCTTATACATCTGAAGCAAACAAAAGATCCACGTGGATGCAGAAAAGTCCGGTTACTTGTCGAGGCCAAACCTATTTCCTGTCACTTACTGTAGTCCGACAAAGAGTTTTATGTGTTTCCAATAATTGCGGCTGTCCATCCTCTCTCTCCCATTGGGAATTAGGGAAACTACCTCCTTTCTTCGTTAAAAGAAATTGTAAAACTACCTGCCGTTCACTCGTGAAGAATTTGTTTTGCTGTCTATAATCTCTCCAATAATGGTATAGAGGGGTGATCAAATTGTCCTTTTGTAAAATATCAAACTAATATATGTATAATTTAACTTCATTATTTGCTTAAAAATGTAATATAGTATCTCCAAACGTTACTACAATAGTGTAATACAGATAGTAACAACTGGTAGTAACAAATACTGTTAAATTTATATAATCAGCAATATTCTCAGCTGTAACATATTTTTACGACATGTGTTTTTATTTTTATTCCTTCGTAAATGATTTTAAATTCATATTTTTTACAAAATCTCAGTAAAATATTTGTTATTTATTTTTTAACGGCCAGTGCCATTTATACATTTTACAACTTTATTCTTAATTTCTGTTCATAATTTAAATTCATAAATTACAACATGCAAGTGCAACATGCTTAAGCATAATCTAGTCTAACACGAAATCATCCTACAAGCGTCCTTGCCTGCATCACAGTAAGAGAGAAAATGATTTTATTTTATTATATTTTAAGAAAACTCTGGTAAGGAACATCACTGAGCTGACCTTACTGAACTAAACTCAGCATATACAATAATAACTTACCATCTAAATCTAAAACACAGCCTCAAAGGAGAGCATGTAAAGAAGTAGTTACTATAAATTTCAGAATCAACAAAACGATCAAAAACGTAATAAACTACAACAAAATATAAGTAAACAATTATACAATAAATAAATAGTGTAATTTTACAATACTTTGTGCAAATACAGTTCCTAGAATAAACATCAATAACACTGGTAAAAAAAAAACAGCCAAATAAACACCAAAGCATCCACCCGATGACGACAAAGTAACAGCAGTATAATAAAATACGTTCAGAATCATATGCAATTCTTCACCAAATGATAAACTCGAAGCGCAATTCCAGGATCAAACCCTACGATCACGAAAAATATTGATTACGAAATTGGTTAGAATGGAACAGTTTTATTGTTTTAACAGTTCTTAGTGATAAACATATAACAATATCAGCGTTTAGGCAATGAATTTCACTTTTATTTAAATATGTAAGATTTTTCAGTGTTATCGGTTTTAAAATAAATTCTAATTTCTTGATAACCATTTCAGTAATAACGATAATTTAATGGGATAAAACAACTAGTTAAATGCTTTTAATTTATATAGCTAAGAATATAGTGTTAAATATTCCAGCGATATAAGCATTATATGGCGATTTCTGTAAATAATATCTCTGCAATCTTATCCCACTAGTATACAAGTTCTTAAAACAAAAGGCTTGTGTGAAAGGAAATACTGAAATATTCAAGGGGAATATATTAAGGAAGTATATGTAAGTTATTGCACATATTAATGAGTTAGAACTACAAACTTAGAATCACCTGTTGTAATATGGCACTTTTGTGTTGATGTTTAAGTTATCCCGACAGTCCCCTGCATAGTTTATAGAAGAACACTGAAATTTCATCACATTCCATCTAACCACAAAACATCGGAGAATACAGAATACTACAGATACTTTCACTTTAAAGTTGAACAAGTACATGTAAAAATGTTTCTTTCAGAATAAATTTTATCAGGGTTTTGTAGTTTCTATGTTTTATGTTTTTATGTTTTATGTTTATATGTTTGTAGTTTATAGTTCTTTTAAAACAACAGTAGGGTTCCATTTTACAGAGGAAAAGTAATCAAGGCGGTAAAGTCCCAATTGAGGTCTTTCAATGACTCAGCCGTCCTAAGTATATGGCTCAACTGAACACCAGTATTAACAACTTGATCAGTTCATTATTCAAAAGTTGTGTTACATCTTAACTAGAATCATAGCGCACACTGCAGCAGCCGTGTCATTTTCTCAGCCAACCAAAGTAAATGCCTCAACTACACCATTATAATTTTAAACTACTTTGCAGAGTTCGTCATTCCAAAGTTAAGCGATGACTTAACCAACATCATGCCGTGACATACTGGCATTGAGGTTTTGTTTCTAACACGAGTGTAAAAGGTAAAGGATGTTTTATTTTAAGTCAAGCTTGAAGAGCTAAGAAGTACCATGGATATATAATTAAAGAATGTATATGTAGTAGTGAGCTATTTGAAATAAGGCAGACACGTGAAGGTGGTCATTTTTATTGATAACAAGTAGTGTTGTGTTTAAATTATCAATTAGAAAAATGCAGGCCTATTTTTAACAGAAAACGTGATTCTTTATTTGCTAAACTATCAACACTTCCCGACATTGACATGTATACATGTAACATAGTATTATGGGAATTAAAACATACGAAGTACGACAGAATGGTATCGAGAACAGAGTCTCTGATCAGGTTTGAGAAGTTAAAGCATTAAAATTTATTTCATATAAGACAAAAAGAGTCATCAACTTCATAATGTAAGATTTTATGTTAATGAAATAATTTAATTAGAGTATTCTATTCTGTAGATTTTCCACTTGGAATAGCTTAGATACTCTGTATAAGGTACTGCGTACTGATTATGACCGGTTTCTTTGTAATATGAAAATCTCAATAATTTGATTTCTATTTTTTCAATAGCTAAGAAAGTAAACAAAGCATGCATACCTCAAATCCGACCGTTAATTTTTAAAGTTGACTCAGATTGACAAATTGTAGACTTTCATACTTATAGACTAAGTTTATGTATCCTATTTACAGTGCTTTATTTATGTGTTTGTGTTTTATTTACTGATTTGGGAATGTACGTAAAATACGACATTGTGCAATGAAATATACACCTAAATATTCATTTCATCGTGTCGTGTTAATGGAGAGCCGTTTTTATTAGTTAGCGTTGAATGAGGCATTACTTTTTAGTACTCCATTCCCAAATACAATACGAGTCGTATTGAAAATGCCTTTCCTCTTGATTCGTAAGCGTTTCTCAATAATCATCAGCATACAATAATAAGATACAATAATAAAAGTATTTTTACAGATGAGCGTTCATAGTCAATCAGAAATTTAAGAAAATAAGGGTCTAAACTACAACTTTCCAGAAAACCTAAATTAACAATATATTTTTGTAATGGTTGTTCTTTAAACAACACATAACCATAAGATACAACTAAGTGCTGTTAAAACAAATAGTTAAGGTAAAAACACATACATATGGATTATACTGGCAATAGATAATGAAAAGGAATGCGAGAATCGTTTTAAGGGGTGTATATACGTCAGTTTATTATAGTATTTTTATTATTAAAACGATCAATACCCATTTTAAATTCTTTTATGACTTCAAAGTAAATAGAAACCATGACATATCGTTAGAAAGCCACAGTCTCGCTTACTGTGTGACTTTATATATTTAATTGTATAAGTACTTTTTTGATGCAATGTTTGTTGAAATTATATATATATATATATATATATATATATATATATATATATATATATATATATATATATATAATTTCAACAAACATTGCATCAAAAAAGTACTTATTTTATATATATATATATATATATAAAAAAGTAATTATATATATATATATATTTACGTATGTATATATTAAATATGGACTGACATATACTTATGCATAGCTAAAATAAATATGTCTACAGTAACAAATTTAAAACATCAAGACTGTTTTA
Organism: Homalodisca vitripennis; assembly: GCF_021130785.1. Taxonomy (NCBI): domain Eukaryota; kingdom Metazoa; phylum Arthropoda; class Insecta; order Hemiptera; family Cicadellidae; genus Homalodisca; species Homalodisca vitripennis. The sequence goes on from NC_060213.1 coordinate 39,458,913, forward strand.
CCGTTAAACATAATTTAGTAAAATGGATTAAGTAAGAATTTAGATGTTAAAAACCTTTCAGTAATAAGGTGAGATAATATTCCGGGCGAGTAGGGTGTGAATAAAGACGCTCTCAAGAAAATAGGTTAGTACTATCTAGTATAATAATTATTACGGAACTCGAAGTGTTCGGATTGAACTAAGTAATGAACATCCAATAAGATCGAACACAAGATGCATTAATATTCTAGGTTTTCAAGAGTTTTTATTTTAACTAAAATGAATTCTATTATTAAATTATTGCTATTCAATGGTCACAAATACAGTAAGATTAAAAGAGATATTAAAAAGCGCTGGATATTTTCTGGATGAATATTATGAATGAATGGTTCTTTATTTTGATGCAATCATTTTATGTAAAGTAATAACATATTATAACATCTCAGACATTTAATATTATATTATGTTTACAAACTCTTTTAAAATTATGTATACATCGGAGGAGTGTGCGTTATTGACAAATAGCCTTTAATAATTTAAGGTAAACTGCAAAAAGGTTTTAAACTCATGTGAAATATACTATATGTGGTGTTGCTTGGTAAACATGAATTAATTTGTCCTTCTGGCTTTAGACGGATGTTCATGGAAGTTACATTTTTATCAATATCTCTAAAACAAATTCAAGAAAAAAAATTAAATCAAAATATTTTGGAATAGATAAAAGAATTTCATAAAATTTAAGTTTTCCGCTATTCTTATAAACAACAGAGTTTTAATTTTTTTAAAGATTACGGTATTAAAATTATGTTCTGTACCAAGTTGCCCAATGACTAACCAAGATATTTATAAGATTAGGTTTGTATAAAGTTTCAAAAGGGGACTATATTGGATATTTATAGTTTCAACAAGTCACGTATATGTTTGTCACGATAAAAAATATGTAAATTAAAATTTACTTCCGTCTTAGTATTTTTGTTCCAAAGCTGATATATATATATATATATATATATAATATATATATATATATATATATATATATATATTGAATTGGTTTATTTCCAAAATCTTACATTTCAATGGCCCCGCTAAGTACAGCACTTGTCAGCGGGGTCCAAATCAAACTATTTTAACTAAACCATACAATGTATTTATTAAACTACGTATCAAAATTTGCACTTATTATTTTGTTAAAGTTTACAAGCAAAAATAACAGCATACATGTTTGTTCTCTTTACATTTCAAATTATAAACACTGCTAAAACCAGTCTCTTAACTCTTAAAATTAAGTTCATGTTATTAACTAACAAATTTGCACTGGTCATATAGTGTGATTGTCATATGTATGATTTCGATTCAGAAGCAGTAGATGTCCTACCCAATTCCAATCGGTATGATACAAGAATAAATACCCCCTCCCATCAGGTGTTCCTTGTTCCGCCACTACCAGTGTTTATTTCTGCAATTGCAATGCACGTGCAAATCTAGCATAAATTTTGCTCTAATTAATAAAGTTCAGTTTTTTAGATTATCAATAAATAAATAAATAAATGTGTTAATTGATTTCACCCATGTGTAACATTTACAGCATTCAAAATATATTTCTACGTGTCTGTTTGCCTATTTAGTCCGTGATATGTGTTTGTTTTATCCCTGTGCTAACCTAATTGTGTTTTGGTATTGTGTTGTTGTGTATGTGCTATTGTGCATGTGTTATTGTATTGTGTTTTGACGTATTCATGTCGATAATAATTCATTTTCCTACTCCTTCCAAAATGTAAGTTATATCATATTGCATATTGTCTAGTCATATGTAACGAATTTCCGTTCCCTAACCTCTATTACTGCAGTATAGTACGCGGCCACCACCACAAACTGAAGCCCTTTCCCTCTTTAGTCTAGTCTCTCACACCAATGGCAAACACTAGCAAACAGTTTATTGCTAGAATTGATAAAATTCATGTGTTATATTTGGTATGTGTTTATATTAAAAAGTATGATAATTAAACTAACAAACTTTGACAAGTACAACTTATATATTATTAACAACATCAAAAATATAGGCTATGTTTTATAAATATATCTATAACAATTTCTTAACAACAATCCCATTATCACACCTAATATTTTAAGCACAAACAACTGACAATATTATGTTAGGATTTGCAGCAAAAATATATAATTTACACTGAATCTGATTTTATCTATAATAGGGCAACCAGATCCACCATAGATTCATGAAGCTTAATCAGGTTACATAAATAATTAAAAACTATTAAGCTAGTCTATAACACAATAAATAACATATTATAATAACTATACCGGGTGTCCCAAAAGTCCCACCCCCCCCCCTTTTAACTTTTGAACGGAATTAAACAAACCAATATCCTTTGGGGGGTAGTTATATAATGACAAATTATGATTTTTTCGCTACATGAGAACTTAGCCCCTCAACCCAAAATGGGGTTGGGGGGTCAAGTCAAAATCTTTAAATGCAAACCCCCATCAAATGACACTTCATTTTAAAGGTCTTTATAAAAGAAGAACAATGCCACATACTAGAGGGATCTATCTCAATCCAGTACGAAACAACGGCTTGTCAAGATTTTATTGAAAAGTTACGCTAAGAAACACTATTTTTCTTAACTCATCTGTTCAGACTTATTCTTAATACTAAGTAGTGCTAAATTAAACTTAAAATAATTAAAATTAAAACTTACCGTTGAAATCTTACCTCACCCTTTTTTTAAACTCAAAGTAAATGCTCAAAATGGCCCCCATTTACTTCTTGGCAAAAATAAAGTCTTGATTTAAATGAATGCCTTACTTTTTCCAACATTTCTGGTGTGAAAAGTCGGCAAGCGTTTTCAATCCGCATCCTTAACTCATCAAGGTTCTGAGGTTTGGTCTCGTACACATTTATTTTCAAAAATCTCCAAAATAAAAGTCTAGGGGAGTAAGATCGGGTGAGCAAGCTGGCCACTCTACAGCACCCCGTCGACCTATCCATCTCTCAGGAAACACCTGGTCCATGAATGTTCTAACGGCGCCGTCCTGTTGGAAAAAGGATCGTAAATGCCTTGCGTTATGTTTTATATGGCAGGAACAAGGTTACGTTGCAAAATTTCTAAAAATTGTGGGCTGTTCAAAGTCCATCAATAAAAACTGGTCCTACAACATAATTCTCTAAACTTCCTGCCCAGACACTTAAGTTCTCAGGATGTTGGGTGTGGTTTTCAATCATCCAATGTGGGTTTTGGTTTGACCAGTATCGACTATTGTGGCGGTTAACTGCTCCGTGTAAATTAAAAGAGGCTTTAATTATAATTACTAAATTATAATGGGATTTTATTTTTTAACACGTGTTTTTAATTCTCTTTTATGATTATTCTAAATACGAGGCTAAAAGCGAACGTAAAATCTAATAATTGAAGTATCAAAAGGACACGGAATCTTATTGCTATTTGCTATCTTATTTGAAAAATTTGCTATGTAATTGTTACTGTTCCACATAATAAATATTCCGCTTCAATACAGGATATTACCGATGAAATTGAGGTATTAGCAGCAAACAATTTTGTAAACTTTCCGTTCTCTGACATGTTCAATGTAAATTTGCTTTGTTTCCTTTGAGTTTCCTGTATATAATGAGAATTACGTGTAAAATAATCTCCTTGCCAAAAGGCCTGACATTTGTAATTTCCTATAGAAATGAGCACACTGCGTGAACTGAAGAAGGAATCTAATTATTCAGTGAAAATGTCAAGCCTTTGTACGTTTATTCCGCATCCAAAGGTTTAGTTTGACTGTTCTTTCATTATATATGTAAGAATAATTGTTTACATATAAGATTATAGCACTGCTACTAATAAAGTCACTGATCGGGATTATTTACAATAAGGCATGAGTAGGATGCGCTATAGCGCATTATTAATTGCAGGTCTATTTCATTTAGAAACGACCTGCGGACAGACAGAAAACCAATCATATAGAAAAAGATCAAATCAAATCAAATCAAATCAAATCAAAATGCCTTTATTTACAAGCGTTTCTCAGTACATACACTGTTTTGCAGAACAACTCAAGTCATTTAATGGCCTTAAATACTAAATAACAAAGACTTGTGATAAAAGGAACAACATTGAATTATACTAAATACTAAAACTTATACACTAACAACTTAAATACGTTATTTATCAACACATATGTAGTCCTTAAGTTTTAATTTAAAAGAATTGCAACTGTATTGCTTAAGGCTAATGGGGAGGTCATTGTACAATTTAGGGCCGAAATACGAAAAACTTTCCTCCCGACTTCATGCCTGACTTTTCGAAAGTCAAGAAGGTAGCCATGGCGGGTACTGCGTTGCGAGACCCCCTCCCGGAACAACAACCGCTCGCTCAGGTACTGCGGTACCTGGTGTGATAGGACCTTGTGGACCAATGAGCAAGTCAACATCCTGCAGACGGACTCCACTGGTAGCAGGCTGGCAGCATCTCGATGTGCGCAGCTCCCCGGCAGACTCAAAGCTAATTGAGCCAGCCTACTGTACAATACTCGGTCAAATCCCAGCATCATAGAACACATTCCTGAGTTTGTAAAAAATAAATTTCATGAAACTTTAAAGTCAGCAGATGAACTCTTTAAAATTTCAAATGATTCAGTTTGTTACCTAAAAATAACCTATACTATAGAAATACCTAGAAATAATATTTGCTAACGCCTATCTAATCTGAACAAAACATATGCCTCATTAGAAATTATTTATAACGTTATTTAACTGAACTACATTGCCATACACTTTTGTTTCAATAATTGCATATATATTTTGTTTTACTTAACAAATCAATTAATAACTTAAATTCCATATTTTTACCAAACGTAAACTGTAATTTCATCACTAAACCTACTTAATGAGGAATGAGATCCATAACTTATATTAAGGCTATGAAAATATTTGTAATAAATTAAGACTGTAAAGACCTTTAAAGTAAAATGTGATAACTATTTTACAATCTATTGAAGTGAAGTAACAATTACAGTGAAAACAGTTCTAGTACTACAACCTCATAAGTTTAAATAAGAACAACTGCGTCAGCTAAAACTTAACAAGTGCTGAGTTGGCATCTCTTGCAATCAGCGCACTTCCTCATTTGTTCACACCAACTAGAGCTTTTATTGGAGTTTATGGTTTATGAAGTAAGTATTTAAAGAAAGGATTAAAATTACATACTTAAGTAGTGATAATACGTCGTATTTGATATTTAATTGAGGCTATCATTCAAGAGGCTGCAATCTGTTCACACCATACCTAAAGAATGCATTATTCTCTATACTCTATACTTGAAATGTTACGAGAGGCTTCACCTCCATATAAGCAAAATCAAGTTCGAGACGTGGCCTACTTCTGCCTTAGGATATTACAAGGATATTTTTGAAGGCCTTTTCTACAATTGGTCATTACAAAACGTAATTATGATAGTTTACTTCCTCGCCAGTGACATTGTTAATAAGTTGTATTTATCAATATTAGGAATTATGCAGATTTTTCACATGATTGACACAGTATATTATGCACCATTAATGAAAAGACAGAATCGTTAGTGTAAATCTTTAATAAAAACTATTATTACGTCTTGGCATACAATAATGTTAATTTCAATATAGTTTAAACATAAAATTTAACATTTACCAGTCACAGCAGAATACGTGTCGTTTACATATATTTGTATTTTAGTCTCATTCATTGCTATAAACTTGGTTGTTTTTCATAAATTTCATAAAACAGTAATAGTTTCTCATAAAATTAACTTTTGTCCCGATAAGATTGCAGGGCAACTCCACATAATGTGTAATTTTTATTGAGGGACGACTGTTGTATTAAAGATTTCGAACACTGTGACCATCACATTTACGTTATGACAAATTACTTTCCTGGGAAAGCAGAAATTTACAGACCAATACTGATGCCATATTCAATATCTATTCTTTGTTTTTGCCATTAACCACACACGAGTCTGTAGACCAGTTTAGGGTAGAGGCACGTAGACTAGATCAGATACTCACTAAAGTTGGCAAGCACGTTCGCTACACGTGGTATGCCCCATTACTGTGGTACTGATGTGATACTTATGTCCTCCCAAAGTCAATTCCGAATATTGGTTTGAATCTCAAACTGTTGTGAGATTTATTGTATATTCAATAACCTAACTTGTTAAGTACTATTAATTCAAGTCGTTTAGGTACTGAACCATTTCGAATACACAATTATATAGTGTATCATTATATTTTCATTATATTTAAAAAAAAAAAATTATAAAAAATGAAATATACAAGATATTTTTCATTTTGTATAAAAGAAGGAACTTGATAATTTTTTCTTCAAAACGGGGAATAGTATAGAAATGAATATTTACATATATAAGAAAAAGTGAAATTAGGTGAAAATATGTTTCTGTAGATAAGTGAAAAGGTTCATTGTCCATGCAAGAAAACCTGATCACTGAAACCTAGTCGCTAAAATCATGAGATTATTCTCATATGGACTGCTAAAGAGTAACAATATTTTATTAACTTGCTTCTTATATTAAAACGTTTATGTTGACTTTTTATGTATTAATTCATATTTGAACTATTACTACCAAAGTTAAAATGGTAATTTCCCAAATACCACATTTTATTAACAACCCGTTAAAATAATACCATCATAAAATTCATAATTGGAAAATATGATATGTCAGCACGATAGTAAGACGAAATTGTTGTTTTTAAATTATATTACGCCCATTCACCTAATGATAATTATTAATACAAATCTATAAGCTTTTGCAGAGACTCATTTTCGATAAGTTAAAAGAAGAAATGATATTAAGGATATTAAACAACTAATATATCAGAATGATATGTAAAATGGCTCACTTATTAGCTTAGTGGGTTCGGTGGTTGTTATACGATAAACGAGCACCTTTACTCTTCGCAAACCGTCCTCCTGCTTATCCATCGGTAATAGCGATCGATAACTGTAATATCTGATCGATAATCGATAAACGGCCTTTAAACAGCTCGTTTTGTACAGTATTCAGATTTTCCCCTAATATTGTCTTTACCAGGCAACACAAGACACCTCTTTACGTTTTATCAGTTCAAATAAAGAATAAATTAAAGTTTGCTTTTACAAATCTTTTTTCAAATCTTTTGCTTCTAGGATTTTTAAAAGTGGAAACCGAATAGAAAACACGAATAAAAAAAAGAAAATAGGTATATATATATATATATATATTAAATTAAATAAATAAATATATATATATATATATATATATATATATATATATATGTATGCATTAATTTGGGATTAGTAAAATATAATTACTTACATAATAGTGAACCTATATTGAGTAAAGTGCTGGTATGACACCAAGCAGGTTAGTAAATGCAGTTTGGGATAACATGGAGATTACCACAACCCCCCCCCCCCCCTAAGTAAGTAGGGCCATTTTAGTTCGGTGAACCTCAGGTATTAAAATTAAATATTGTCAATTGGGTAACTTAGTTTCATTAAACTTTAGATGGAGCAAATTTAATACTTCAATGATTTGGAGTGAGACAGTGACGTAAGGTAAGAGTTAGGAGAGGGGGTAAAGCATTTAATTTAGTTTAGTGCTACAGCTAACTATAAAATGGGTTGTGAGCAATTTTATCACGATTTAATGGTCAGAAGCAGACCTGAATTTGTCAATGAAAGAGATAAAAGATATTGCAACTCAAAAAATAAATCTTACAACTTGTTTAATGATTAATTACTTAAAACCAATATAACTATGATAGAAACTGTCTTCCAAGCTGAAGAATAAGAAATAACAGAAGAATAAAATAAAAAGTTATTTACCCGTCACTTCGTTTATTAGTGTAAGGAATATAATCAGAACATTTATATCTAAAAAATCTAAAATCGACTGTTATTGAATTCAGTTGCTTATTGCTAAGGTAAATTGTTCATACATCAATAACAAGATATCTCTTTCACATTATCTTTATCATTATATTAATGCGTAGTTTGTTAGATTAGTTGTTAATAGCAGCAATTATACTATGTTACTGTGCTTTTTTCTTCTTTGTTGTTATTGTTTGTTTTTTATCGATACTCGTCTAAAATAATTTATTGTTAAGTAGCATTTAGACCGAACGATACTTCTGTTACTCTTAGGTTACTTATACGAAAAAAGTTTACATTTTATAGATTCTGTCATATAATGGTTAGAAAATGTATAGATGACAAAAGTTTAAGCTATCCAAATTTAATTTATTATTTTTAGTTATTGACGCACACCGAGATATTATAAAAGAGCCTTGTTTAATTTTTTAACTAGCATTTAGTTAATGTGTAAACAATGCCAGAGTAGAAAGTGATATTAAACTTTATAGATTTCATTTAATTTAAATAAAATGTCGATTTATATTAGGAATGTGATAACACTTTAATAGTACTTTTTTGCATTTATGGAACAAGATATATGCAATAATGCAGTGTACAGATTTTTTAAATTATAAACTCTTTCACGCTTGAGTGTTTATATCAATATAACTAGATAGTGTACCTATCTTCTAAAAAATAATAGAATTTCCAATACTCTAATTGCTTTCTTGACTTCAATTTGAAGCACCCTAATTACGATTTTTTCAAGGAGAATGTAGGTTGTTCCGCACACTATACAGAGTGTTCTGAAATTACTGCATCAAACTTCACTAGATAATTAATGAACATTAAGGAACATATTATAAGAGATGTTTGTATAGCGCAATGTACACTCTTATATTGCTATGCATTTTGTCAGAGCTAATGATTCCTTATCAAAACTTTAAAAAAAGGTTTATGTCGGAGGTTTTTAATTTTGCATGATTATTGTATTGCTAGTTGTTACCCGCGTTTGTCACGCAATTAAAAAAAAAAAAACTCGAAATATGTAGTTGAACCACTTATATGTATAATGATTGTGCTTTATGCTATTTTTCTAAAATAATGAGGAATATATTAGGTATTTAATTTGTCATTTCAGTCTGATAATACGATCAGATGTTAACGAACCGTTACTCATACTGGCTTTTATATCAGGTTATGAGAGTAAACGAGCAATTCTGATTCCACAAAATTATATTTCCAACACCACAGCTAAGTAGTTTGCTTTGTTAAATACATACACACACACACACACACACACACATATATATACACATATATACATACACACACACACACACTCACACACAGCACACACACACACACACACACACATATATATATATATATATATATATATATACATATACAGATATCATCACTACGTACTTGATATTTTATAGTCTAATATTAAAATATAAACAGATGTTTCATTTTCTTAGACGAACTTCAGCTGAAACAGCAAAGAAAGTTTAAATGTGTCAACGGCTGTTTAGAATCAGTTAAATTTGCATTGCAAAACCTAAATATTACCATAAGTTTTTAAAATGCAATAGTGTTCCGAAAAACTTTTCCGATCAATCAGTTAATTTTTATAAACATTCTTTGTAATGAATCGAATACAAATCAAAATTGTTATCGACATTAGCGCTTAGAAACATATTTAGTGAATCATTTTTTGACGTGACAAACGTCTTAAATTAGGTTGCGGCTCGGAGTCACTCATGAAAAAGTGTAACGCCCGGTAACGTTACGATGCCCGTCAGTGAGTCCGCCGCACGGGATCCGCACGGGATAAAGCAGATAACTGTGGGTCCGCCGCACGGGATAAAGCAGATAACTATGTTTATTCGTGAAAAATGTGGAGTGCTTAGATTCGTCATTTACAACAACTACAACAATAAAGGTAAATAATTGTACACTGGTATTTCATTATCGTAAACTATGATTGATTGATTAATTGTTAGATTGACACAAAAGTTGAGAAACTGAGTTTATAGGTTATGTCATACTATTGACAAATGTTGATAGTGTTAAGTAAATTATTAGTTTAAATCACTATGCAATCAATCGTAATTCAGTCGATTGAGAAGAAACAGCGCGTATTGCTAGTCAAACATTTAAAATAACAAATTATAACCTCTAACCTGTCATAACAGTGCGTCCAAACAAACGAACTAAACCGACCAATCACCACGCGCGGAGTTAGAATTTAACTTTGTTTAGCAAGAATAAATTTCAAATTCCAATTTTAGTAAATGTTTTATTCAACTTTACCATTTACAATAACAAATTTTAATTAATTTCAAATTATGTACAATGTTTTAGTAAACAAAATATATTTCTATAGTTAAAATTTGTGCAATTCTTATTTTCATTCAATTCCTTGTTCCTATTGTGCAATTTAATAATATTCATATCAATAAATATTCTACCGAGAAAAAGACGTTGTCACATAAAATCTTCGCCCGTAAAACCGACTTTACAGGCAACTATAATTTTTTTTGTATAAGATAACCTAACTTACTGATAAGAAACTATTATAAATGTTATAAATTGTATACAAATAGAAACTTCCAAACTAATTCACCTCTCCTTCATGAATATTAAAAATTGTGATTTGGTTTGTTTTCTGTTTTATCATTATATTAAAATAAAATAATTCTATTACAATTAAATCTTGATAAAAAATACCTTTCAACATTTTGTTACTAAAACAATTAGAATGACGGTACAGCACCCCTGAATGATGTGATATAATAACGCGAGATATATGACGCAAACTTAAGATACAAGCCTCAAATTACTATTTACCTAAACTATTGTTGTAAAGCACACAAAAAAAGTCCGATGGCATCGAGGCGGTGCTGACATACCGCTCTCCCACTAAGGTGTTGTAATGGTCACGTACTAAGCTGCGTTTACACCGACAAGAAGTTGCGCAAATCCTGTGTTCGACAGTAACATTTGCTATTCTAAACGATCGAGAGCTCTCGCAAACATTGCCGCAAACAGTGTCGTTTACACCGACAAGAAGTTGCGCAAATCCTGTGTTCGACAGTAACATTTGCTATTCTAAACGATCGAGAGCTCTCGCAAACATTGCCGCAAACAGTGTCGTTTACACCGACAAGAAGTTGCGCAAATCCTGTGTTCGACAGTAACATTTGCTATTCTAAACGATCGAGAGCTCTCGCAAACATTGCCGCAAACAGTGTCGTTTACACCGACAAGAAGTTGCGCAAATCCTGTGTTCGACAGTAACATTTGCTATTCTAAACGATCGAGAGCTCTCGCAAACATTGCCGCAACCAGTGTCGGACAGTTGTACTACATAAGAAGTAGAGAACAGTGTATGGCAGTGAGGTATAAAGGGGTGTCTCTAGTATCTCGAGTGGTGGCGTTGCAATTAAACAGTAGGAATTTGAGAGCAGCGATTACCGAGATATGAATGTCGTGTGTGACCAGATTTTGCACTAACCCACGCAATATTGTAGTAAGTACTTGTGGTAGTTCACACTAAAAGATTACTATCCTTGTTTACACTACGCAATAGTAGTTGTGCGATATTATTTCTATTTAGATGAACATTTTAATGTTAACTTTATGAAAGGAGTAGTAAAGGAAATGATTCTCAGAACAACTGAAACAGCTCTTTGTTGTCGTTTTAACACTCCTTGATAATAGCTAGAGTCCATTTCATTGTATTTCACCAAATTGATTTTAATATTTGTTATATATAATTAAAAAAATACCACTTACAATAAAATGGTGAAATAAGTATTTTCTTATCAAGATTTATACGTAATAGAATTATTCTATTTTAATATCATTATAAAACAGAAAACAAACCAAATCACAAATTTTAATATTCATGAAGGAGAGGTGAATTAGTTTGGAAGGTTCTATTTGTATACAATTTATAACATTGATAATAGTTTCTTATGACATACATTGGGTTGGTTCCACAGTTTTAATATCATATTGTTTATTATTTCAATAATATTATTAGCTAAATTCACAAAGTAAAACCAATAGGTTAAACATTTATGACTTAATGTTGCCTGTCTTACGCTTCATAGCTGAAATTACTGGTGAAATATTTTACATTTGATTTATTAAATTTAGAGTACCATTCAGTAAAATGAATAATGTTTCACGGTCATCGTTACGACAACCAATGGACTGTTATTTTTAATGATGGGTTCGGCCATTGTTATTGATGAGCCGGTGTCCGAGCGGTTTTATTATGTCGGATCCTAGAGATAACCTTGTTCAAATCGTGTATGTTTGACTTTGTACTGTATACAATTTTCCCTTAATTCCGTTTTAATCAATTCTCGTACAGGCCAATGACCCATGGGGATGAGAGAATAAGCCTCGAGAGGAGACCGGCAACTCCTTAAAAATATTCTCTTTGACTTATTGTAGAATTGCTTGCCAAACTTACCCGTACTACCACACGCAATCGTTCTAAACATACAGTTGCAGTATTGAGAATGTATAATACGAGTACATATATACATTTAGTACATAGTACAATTTGAAAACTTAAAAAATAACAGAATGATTAATTTGATGTTGTATATGATGGTTAGATTTAGCGAAAAATAAAAACTAAGCATGTATGAATTGATGTCCTTAATATGTGAGGACATACTCTGGTGTACAGTTCTGTCATACATTGCAGGAGGGGCCTAAGTGATGTTATATGATGCGTATGTGAGGACATCAGTATATAAGATATGGAAAATATAAAAGATTACGCGTAGTGTTCAACAAGGGGTCACAGATGATAGGAATTTCATCAAACTAACAAAATACAGGAATTACAGAAATTAATCAGAATGTGTCAATGCATTGTGATAGATACATTGCAAATTAAAAATTATTCTTTATGTATAGTTACAGTTTATTAATGATATAGTCAATAACAGTTTTGTATACCTCATGCTTGTAAAACATTAAACAACCAGACAACAGTTTGAAGAAGTTTATAAATGTTATTAATTATGTAGGTAAAATAACATAAATTTTAGTAGCATTGAATTCTACATAAACGAATTTCTGTATAAACGAATTAACTTAAAATTATCAATAAATCCAAACTTAATTAAATTAAAGTTGATTTGTATCATAAATGTAGAACATTAAAATAACATACCTACTTGTTCAAAAGATATAAATTATAATTAGTTCTCCCTTTTAAAAAGAGCTGTTTGATAAAATAAATTCAGATTATAACTCTTACAGTTAATTAAACTGAATAATTCAAATCACAGTAATGATGTTCTAAAAAGTCGATTAATTTTGAAATACAGTTTAAGTAATATTAACAAAACTATATTGTTTTTAACACAGTCCCTAATTACGGATTTTAATTTAAAAAGCTATTTCTCATCGAAATGCACAGCTCTAATTTAAATTTATAATTTTGAATCACTTTCTTTAATTAGAAATTCAAATACTTTCTTCTAATTAACTTTTCTTTTAAACCACCATATCAGCCATTACAAGTTTAGTCGCAATAATACATCAAAACCTTTTCTTAATTGAAATAATATAAAGGTACTCAAAATATTCTGAATGTGTTCTAATTTATTTTCAACTCATAAGCAAACGGTTGTACGGTCATATTATATTATATTAAAACTAAAAAAATGTATTATACATTTTTGTTTTGTTTTATTATCTTATGACAAGGAGCTTATGCATCGCACCTTTGTCCTATACTCTTGCGCTGCTTCCGGAGTGACAGGATATTCAGTGTGGGTAAGTTTGGGGTAGGGGCCGCCTCCTATCGTGATCCATAAGGAAAGATTTAGTGTACTAATCTCAAAGTCATGTCCCCTCGAAAGAAGGTCAGGTCAGCTCTGAAACAGCCTCTCCAGTTAATTTAGTTAGGGGGTGGCACACTCTTGTTGAGGCTAGCAAGAACCTCTGACACTTAGGGAACGAACTCCACCAAACCCATCAGTCATCTTCCGCCGTAGACTAGACCTATCCAATTACCCTTGAATCCCAGAATCTCGACTTTTGCGGTTAGTGATATTTTGCTCCTGGAAATCCATAAGGTTGCCCAGATTTAAGTGACGCATCGGATTTTGCTGTGGCCTGTGGTAGTTTCTACTGGATGGTATTAAACTAGCGAGAAGTGATCCCTGCTTGGTTATGTATTACGTATACTCGGTATTTTATTTAGGGAGTTTAAGGTTTCTATGACTTCGGATAGAGTATACTTAAGAAATTAACTAATGATATCTAGGTGTTATAGAGTTTTACCTCTTTTATATCACCCCTTAAGTGGATATTCATTATATTGCAATATATTAAAATTAGGAATGAAGTTACCGTATTTATATTTTTATTAGATTGCATACCTATTGATAAAATGTAATGTAATATCTTTATTTAACATCTATCTCTGCAGCACCAAAAAATGTGTTAGAGCATCTTATACTAAGTAGAGAGACACTTTTTCCCCTTCAGACTAATTGTAAGAGTGCCGGAAGCCGGGTGGTCTTTGGATCAGAGTTAGAGATAGCGCAATTTCACATCCTGAATGTGGCAGTTGCATTTCAAATCAGTACTGATAACACTGAACTATAGTGACTCTCCCTCTTGTTCTGTTTGATAATATCCATTTCTTCTGAGATATTTAATTATATTACATCATTCTAGAATTCATTAATGACTGAACCAGAAATTTTCTTAAAAACAAATACAAATCGAGTACATGGAAGACGACCACAAACCCTACGTAGATCTCATATCTGTTGCTAACCACAGTCAGAAGTTCGTATCCTGATATAGGAAAGTTCATGTGGTCACAAACATTGAACTTGAGGGTATTTCAGGCACGTTGTTAGTAAGAAAGTGATATCAGATAAAATCCGGAGAAGATGTTTGTACTTAACGAGTGTCACATTTCCATATCTATGTTTTTTTTTTTTATTTTAGGACGTCTCGTTACGTATATTTAATAAAAAAAATAAAATAAATTAAGTTTAACTCCAAACCAGGTATTATACTTTCCACGTATGTGTGCTTGTCTGTACTAAATAAAGAAACACCTTAAAACCGTTAAATATTTATTCTTGTTCATTTGTTACGTAACATAAAAAAACTACTTTGTAGTCTCATGTAGAATCTAGCATAGATTCGTCTTCAAGGAAATCTAAAATACGTGCTCTTGTGAAGAATTTAAATTTCACAAGGGGGATTCAGTAATAAAAGAAAACTTCAGGCTTTCAGGGCATAAAATAGTAATTTATTATGCCTAACTCATATTTAGCACATATTATGCCTTGTAAATAATTTAATACTTGCCAAAATTACAAGAAATGTTATAATAAATCTATAAGCCTACAAACGAGACAAGAGAGGTTACCTTTTTAGACAAGAAATATCAACTTTGAAATGTATTGAAATGTATACAATTTTATTCGAAATTAATCCTGGTTTCCCATTGAATGGGAAAATGTTCAAACAATAATGTATAATTTTATACATCTTTACAAAATTAGACATTAATCACACATAATTTAAGTAACAAATTTAGTCATGAAGGCAGCTGTAACCCATAATAATTTAGTTCCATTATTTGTTTTTATTTTTAATTAAACTTACCTTAACCTACTAATATACCAGATGATAAAGTCACTGAATTCAAACTATAAATATTACAAATAAATAATAATAATATTGTTAAAGGTGGTTTATTTTTGTTAATACATCTAATTTATTTCTTCAAAATGGTCCTTACCTTGACATGACATGTAGTCTTACTACTAGTCATGAGCACACCCCTTCTAATATCGCAAAATTTCCTTTGAATTCCAAAATAAAAGAACTTCCATTTTATTAGAATTTCCCTAAATAATCAGATAACTATAACTGAAATTAAATAAAACTTCTAACAAACGTAGCCTATGTAATTATAATATAATCTTTGATCATCAAAATCGAACGCATTACACTAATTCTGAACTGAAGTTAATATTTAGAAAGAATTTAAAAGTGTTAATTAATATGATGTTCGTACTCAATGAAACACAATTTTCTCCACAGAGTTTTAACTTTTATGCTAAAACTGCTAATTGTGCTTTATACAGCGTGAATTCATTCTGAATCAGAAACTCTTTAATAAAGAAAGTAATGGCAACAAGGAAAAAGATATCGTTTTCTAGAGACTACATTGAAAGTTTTTTTTATCTAAAATTTTATAAAGGAATGACGAGTAATGTGAAATTTAGTGAGACTTTCATAATTATAATGGAGCCAAACAGAAGGCGCCTGAGACTTATACGATTAATACTTTTACACTACAATTACACCGGAACATTCCAGGGACTATGTTTGATAATCACACATCTGTGGCATTATGAAAATGTGCGATAGCACAAGCGAATTTAATGAGATATCGCCGTAGAAAATCAGTAAGATTGAAAAATTATTACAAAAGTTCAATTTTCGCTTTAAAAATGTTTTTAAATGCTCAAATGCGAGCATTGAACAAATCGATAGATCATCAACTGTCATCAATAATAGATTTTGGAGCGATAATTATTTCAGATTATAACTTTTCGAAGGCCGTATAGCAAAAACATATTCTGAACTACATAGGTATAATAATATAATTAAAACTATACCAATAAATAGAATAGGATGGTGAAATTTATATGTAATAATACTGTTACGGAAGTGCCACTATACGTTGTATTAAATAAAATAGTGAATATACCAAATTCTTTGTATTGGAAATGAGTTTATAATTGACTTATTTAACATGAAAATATGTAATATCCATAACTATGAACAGATGGCAAGAAACTTTCTATTTAGTATATCGGAATAGTCAAACATCTATTACGTAGTAATAATATATATATATATATTATATATATATATATATTATATATATATATATATAATATATATATATATATATATATATTATATAATATATTTATTTATTTATTCAACTAGAAAGCAAGTGCAAATAAGATAAACTTTTAAAGTAACACAAGCGTTTGTTTTAATTGCTCGACTGCGGTGCAGTTTAACCGAAATAGTAATGGATCCATTAAAAGAGAGTGTTTGAGAGTTCTTCTCTTTTGTCAAATTTGTTTCTAGTTCTAGTACTGGAACAGTAATAATAGCTTAGTAAGTAAACAAGGACCTGAGCTTGATAACTATCAGTCGTGAGTTCTCTACTTGTGTCAACTTTATTTTAGTTCTAATGCTGTAAATAAATGTGAAACTGCACTTAATTATCTATAGAATTTCGTGGATTATTTGGAATCTCTACAAACTTAACTTAATAAAGGTATTAATAATTTATTTATTTATGAAAAATCTCATCCCAAGTGAAAAAAGACAGTTGTTACTCAATCATATTTTATATAGCTGTAAGCTAAAACTAAAATTAAAAAATAGTCGTGAGTTACATTTTTTAATTAATTGGTCACGTTATTATTCATGTCATTGTATATAGTTACGGAAAACATGGTCTGAAAATTTTGAAAAAATAATATAAATATCTCATTTAGTTCTAGAATAAGAACTAAACCAATTGGACAAACCATGTGGCGGAAATGTAAACCTCCATTCTGGTTTTACTAACTCAGTATTTCATTATTTAAATTAACTGGCCTTAAGTGAACTAAAAAATGGCTACAATTAAACTTTCGTAATATACACTTCTAATTACAATAGATAAATGCAGCTCGTAAAACTAAAATCGAGCAGTATGTTGCAGTGATTTGTTCCTATAATCATCAACGACAAAGAATAACGACTGTATGTAATTATTTATAAATAATTAATACTGTCTTTTATAATTGTTTATATAAATGATATTTTTTACAATATTTGTAAATAACATAATTTTTAAAATTTTATATACCAATTCAAAGACTTTCTTATATCACAGGAATAATATCACATAATACAGGAAATATCATAAAATAATAGAATAATATTTGGAAAAATTCAAGACGAAATATGAAACAGCATTACATCAACAAAATTCCAGGCCGTGTGATACATCTCAAGGTATGCGACCCACGTAAGGGGTATACTCTGACATATATTATGACATTTTTGGTCAAATATCTCTAGATGAGAATGTCAGAAACGTCAGTGAGATAAAACTTTACATTTTTACTACTGTACTATATTGTCTTTTCAATTGTGTTGTTTAATGTAACCAATTGTATACGACAAACGTATTTATTATTGGACCACTTTATACAACAAAGTATGTATAAATATCTAATATAAATTTTTTTTAATAATCAGATCTAAATAATATATTTAATTGTCAATAGTCAAATTGTCAATTTTAAGTTGGCTAGTTTGCTATTTTTTTAGCTTGTGTAAAATATGATTTAAATATAAACAAGAAAATATCAAAACAAGAACATAATTTTAATTCACCTTATTCCTTCTTCATGGATGCACTTTAAAATAATCACAGTTCCAAGCAAATGCCTTGGGATTTGCAGTGGAAAAATACTGAAACAAGCATTTTGTATGCTGCAGTGGTGTCGAGCATATGTAACTTGTGCCGACAACTCACTTAATATGCCGAAAATCTGAATTTAAATAATATGGAATATTTTGGTTATGTTCATCCTAAGAAGCATATTTAAAATATCTCAGAATGTTTGCCGAAACACAGAGTGGAAAACGCTTTTAGCATTGCTAAGAGCATTGCTAACTTAAATGCTGGACAAAGGTGAATGGAGTGTTTCAGTAAACGCTTCGATTGCTCATGTTACTTTGCTATTATATGAGATCCTGAATTATGCGTTATGAGGTATTTTGTATAGCAGAAATATTTAATTAGGTTTTTGCTTAGTTTGGGAAAAAATTCGGCGATGATGATGGGTAAATAGGCATAACTCAATCGTATATAAATTAAAACCCAAGAAGAAAAGAAAAGCTACTACAAGTCTATAATTTACATTTTTCTTCAAGGGAAATATATTTTATTGATAACGACTTTGGATAACTTATCTTAGGTATAAAATTACCAAAATAGTTCTTATCGTGTGCTTTTAAAGGTTGCCACTGATAACGGATCCTATATTTCAGGGATATGGCGGGTATAAATATGAGAAAAAGTAGCTGAGTAGCTGAAACGTTATCTGAAAATGCTGTGCCTGTTTGTTGTGTTTTCGGAACGGTTTGAAATGATTTTAAAATACTGGATAGAAAGTTGGTACATACCTTAAGAACACTTCTTAATATTTTAAATTGTGACAATAACAATTATATCATGTAGATCCTATAGTGGACCGGCCTATTTAATTGTATCATAGTGTGCTTACAAACTACTCGTACATATTGGTTTGCCTTTTAAACTGTTGTTTGTTTCAATAACGAACCAAGTTCGTATGCATACGTTCAAAGTATTAGCGTTTTTGAACGTCAATTCTAAAAAAATCGTACTTGACTTTGTTATTTTGTTTAAATTTACTGTAAATATAAATGAATATTTTTCAAACGATTAATCTTAAACAGGCATGAAAGTTCTGTAATATGCTAACTGAACTGAATTGCATTCTACTAAACGAATTTCTGACCCCAGTAAGTGTTCTAAACCACCAATAAATGTGACCCTCTCACATTAACCAGTCACAGAGCGGCACTAATCAGCCTTCATGAATAGCACACCACTCTGCTGCGGTTTTACACTGGACACTCCTTCCTGGCTGATTTGCAAAGTGTAGTTACTCTTTAGATACGTGTTATGGTTTAATAGTATTATATGAAACGAAAACGTAGCCATACATTAATGAAACACTTTATTGCAAACTTAGATAACATATATTGTGAAAAGTGATAAAATGTTTATAAATCTGTAAAAACATATGAATTCTAAGAGGTTTTCTCGTTCTGCTGATATTAAACGTTCTACTCTGTAGTGCGAGTAGGCTATACACATAATGGTTCAGGTAGTATACAGGCTGGCAACGTTTAACTATAGGAACATATTTTTGACATTTATCCATTTCTTTTAATCAGGCGTTTAGTATGTGTGTCAAAATTTCGTATATTTTAGAATTGTTTGAAATATAAATACATTAGGAATAGTCCTTCCAGTCAATTCGAAGACGAAAGTATGACAACTTAAATGGGAGTAGTAATTATTTATTCCTATGGAATTATCAATTACTCAATATCTCGAAAATGTTTTGCGATACAATAAAAAGTACATACAAAATGTTTAGGAATTGGTATAAGCATTCCAGAACACTTTGTATATTTTCTAGGTTTATAAATAATGAAGTGTTGAAATGTTATAAAGTTTTAATGTTCGCTGAAAACGAAATGATGTATCAAGTTGGCCAACGAGCTTAGTTAAGATATTTTTAAGACAAATATATGTAAACCTTTGAACAGCGGCTGTTTTAAGACACTGATAGTCATGCTCAGCGAAGTTATGCAGACACTTCCGTTAAGCGCTACCAAGAGGACTATTGCAATAGCCGGATTTAGTATAAAAATACCTTATACCTAAAGCCAAATATAATCCTATTTTACAAAATGATTGCGTTAACAAATGAAAAAAAGATGAAATTTAATAATAATTTGTAATGTTCACGGTTTAAAAACATGAATGTGTATTGAGTCACAATACCGTGACCTCGGGTAACTCCAGCTGCAGGCTGAGTACCATTTGGCTCAGGGCCACAACTATAAACTCTGGCTAAAATATAGCCTCACCTCTCCTCACTAAGTTGCAGCTGTATGCTTTTGCCGTCTACTTGAGCTGTCTCTTAAACTTATTTACCCGTGGCATTTTTTATCTACAAAATGAAAAATCTTTTAATTAATTTTAGTCTGTTATACGATATATCAACGGGTCTGATACATCTGACCTTTACTAAAAACGAAACGTATATTTCAATTACAATCAGTCCAGAAATTACAGAAAATAACTGCACTATCTACTGATTATTTGCCTAGAACAAAATATTATCCTATCTAAAGAATTTTATATATTGAGCTAAACACTATAATTTGGCCGTTTTAAATCAATAACTACCGGAGTGTTTTAGTTCGTACTAAAGTAGGTATAGACATAGTGCTCAAAATGCTGTAGAGTAGTTAATCAGACACACTTATTCAATATAAGTTTTTAAGTTTACGGTTACCTACGTTTGTAAGTTGTTTATTACAATATATAAAACTGAGAAATTTTGAAAGTTATTTTAGAACAGTGTTATGATGTTGAGGACACGGACAATATTAGTATTGTTTTATTTACAGATTCAAGAAGCTACAGAAAAAGTAAACTGTATGCGTATTTGAAACATATATCACAATTAACTGTAAACTAGCAGCTACCCGCGTCTTCACACTAAATTTTTCCGCTGAAAAACAAGAATCCCTTGGGCATATTCTTTTAAATTCACATTCTAATCACGTGTGATAGTCTCTGAAAGATATTCGAATATATTATCCATTTTAGAAAAAAGAGTAGTGTTGTAGGTCCTTGAAGCAAAGATTGAGATTTTCTTATAAGTACCTGTGAATGAAATTGTATTTCTCTCCAATATTAATTGGTATTTTGTAGCATATTTTAAAATATTTTCTAACTATTTAATGCCAGTGTGAAGGAGCTCTTAAAGTAATAAACTTCTGGTGTAAAGTATTTCCTGTTTCATTGTTGACTTTGCGTTCATGTTCCAAACAAGAAAAATATAGATACTTAGGTCTAGAAAGCCTTAGTATTTGTTAATAATAATAATTAAAAAAGTTGATTGCATTATAACAAGCTCAAATAATACCACGTGTTTTATGCAGTGCACTTTTTATGGGACCTTTCTCAAATTTAGGGGCTAATGAGGTGGAGCCTTAAGTTTGTAAGGAAAAATAATTCCTTAGTGCACTTATAGGGCACAGGATAAACTTATAATAAATAATAAATTTCGTGTCTTTGTCATTATGGGCGTTGATGAATCAGTCAGTCAGCCAATCAGGATTTCTTTGTATATATATATAAATAATTGTAAATTTTACTTCAAATCTAATAATAAACGTTTATTATTAGATTTATTATTAGATCCCAAAAAACTTAAATTCAATACCACAAAAATATTTATTTCAGAGATATAAAGCAATGAATGTAAATGAAACTTATTGCGTCTGGTAGGTTAACATTTTTTTTCCATTCTATAATCCCTTTTTTAGGGTCATTACTGGGTCTACCAGTAACCCATTGTTTGGTCTTAACAAACCACACAGCTTTGATTTTCTAATTATCTATTTGTGTGATCCCACTGTTAAGAAGTTTATAGTTTACGTGGTTCCGTGCAATTTCATAGTTTTCTTTGTTGGAGATATTATTTAATGTGTCTTACGTAATTCGCTAAATATAATTATAAAAACAAAACAAAAATTTGCATCATTTAAATAAAAAAATTACTTTTATCTCAAATTTTAAATTTTTTTATTATTTATATGAACAATTAATAGGTTTTATTTCAGTTACGGAGCTGTTTTAATTCTCATTGCACGATTTAACACATTATCTCAATATGTCGTACTTCATTCCCTCCGAACAGAGTTAACAGGATCTACAATTTATATTTTTGCCCCACCATATTTGCATGTGTGTTTAATAAAATTGTTTTTAATAGATTAAATTAGAATTTTTTACACATTTGTGCTAAAATAGATCAAAATTAACGTTATTACAGTATATACAACCAATATGGCTTTCAGGGTTTAAAATGTGTTAACTAATACGAATTCGTAGACTTTTTTAATAGTGTTGATATATTTAAAGATTATTTTTAACTTATTATGCTTTCCAATAGTTAAATACGTCAAAAAAGTGTTAATATTCTACCTCATTTTTCTTATTTCCATAAGTTTGCATGCAACATGAATTTGTATACTTGCATTTTTCAAGCGAAATAACCATACGGTCTTTAATGAATGCCATTTATATTAAAATAAATGATAGGTTTTTGGCCCCCATTTTTCAGACTACACTTACGATCATTAAAAATGCACTATATTAGAAAAAAGAACAGTCCGAACTGCCCTTTCTCTGCAACCTCTAATACCAAATCAAACACACTGTAATTGCTAGGAAATCAGTATAGCATTGCCATCAGTTCTTTTGATACTGCCTCTCCATGAGCAACACGTAAGTAACCATTTGAGGTCAACCTAGTCAGTTCTTTTTATTTAAAAATAAATATTTACCACATCATCGTCTATGATAAGAGAATCATGAGTTTTATTTCAACTCATATATTTATTCCAAGAATTATAGGGGTCATAATAGATATAATGTAAACAGTGTGTCATTAGGCACTATACATTTTAGAAAAGGTACAGGATATAAAGTCAAGACAATAACTCAAGGGAACATCTCCCAAATGGTTTTGAGTTCCAATTGTATTTCCGTATGTGACTTTTAGAAAAATAGTTTTATATTCGTCAAAGTTGTTCGTACAGTGTAATATTTTGTGCATATACAAGTACATTACTTTACTGTATTTATAAAAATAATTTTAATTTTAAAATTTTGATACTAAAAATGTGAGTATTTAATACAATTTTCTAAAGAAAATCATAAAACATGTAGTGTAGGAGACTATAGCTTGATTTTTCCTTAAGATTATAAAATATATAATATATCCTAGGTAATAAACCAATTAATTGTAAGCTACGGTGTATTTGGAGGGTTCAGAAAGGGGTAAAATATATAAAACGAAAATGATTTCATTAATTACATTGTTTCTAGCTTGATACTCTTAAAACAAAGAAGCACATATAATATAGTAATATCATCGTCAGACAACCAGATATAGACAATGAATATCCCCTTTTTATGGAATTGAATATATTTTGTTGATGCTGATTTCACATTGATTTATATTTCTAATGGTTAATTTATAGCGTATAAATTGAGGAAATATAAACTGAAAAAATTTGTTCAGTCACATTTTTAACCCATTTGATATTTATTCATTTTAACTTCCAAGAAAATTTGCGTGTCTAAAGGTAAATGAATTTTGTAGGAAAATTTTATTTACTGATGTCATGAAGATGGTGGTAATTTGTCGTAATTTTCTTGCTTATACGACATATCAAACGAAAAAAATATTTAGGAGCGTAAATTGGTTGACTCTTTGGACTGATGGGTAGCCTTGGACAAGGTAACCTCACTATAACCATGGTAGAATTATTCATCACATTTATTCAGATGGGACAAAGACTGAGGATGGCCAACCATTCGACACATCACATCACGTGCCGGACACTACATCAACAATGTATGGCCAGTGTTTAATCAGTGGTCTGCTGAAAGCTTTCTGTCCCCAAACGTTGTTGTATTAACCATTGTAGAATTATTCATCACATTTATTCACATGTGGCAAAGACTGTGGATGGACAACCATTCGAAACATCACGTGCCGGACACTACATCAACAATGTATGGCCAGTGTTTAAACAGTGGTCTGCTGAAAGCTTTCTGTCCCCAAACGTTGTTGTATTAACCATTGTAGAATTATTCATCACATTTATTCACATGTGGCAAAGACTGTGGATGGACAACCATTCGAAACATCATGTGCCGGACACTACATCAACAATGTATGGTCAGTGTTTAAACTGTGGTCTGCTAAAAGCTTTCTGTACCCAACCGTTTTTGTATTAACCATGGTAGAATTATTCATCACATTTATTCACATGGGACAAAGACTGAGGTTGGCCAACCATTCAACACATCATGTGCCGGACACTACATCAACAATGTATGGCCAGTGTTTAAACTGTGGTCTGCTAAAAGCTTTCTGTCGCCAACCTTTGTTGTATTAACCATTGTAGAATTATTCATCACATTTATTCATATGGGACAAAGAATGAGGATGGCCATCCATACAACATATCACGTGCCGGACACTACATCAACAATGTATGACCAGTGTTTAAACTGTGGTCTGCTAAAAGCTTTCTGTCCCCAACCGTTGTTGCATTAACCATTCAACCCACTGGTACTTTACAATTCTCTGTTGAATGACATACATTTTTATTTAATATTGGTGAATATAAGATTGCTTTGAAAACCACACCTTTTTATTGCCATTTAACAGCACTTATTTGTCATGTACTCTAAAGTAATTAGCAGTACTGATGTATAAGCTCGTGATTAACAAGTATTCAATAAATATATTATAGATTTATTAAGTAAATAGGAGTTAAATGAAATATAAACCGTAATTAAAATTGTAAATGTGATGTTCAATGCTCAAGTGTAAACAATAATAAAAACTGTTTCTTTACCACCATATATGTAATGTTACAAACCAACACTCTGACATAATAACAGGATTTCGGACAATTGACATTGCTACGGTTACGAAAGGTATAAAAATACGTTTCGAAGATTGAAATTTATCCTCTTCGTCAGGCGGTGGACGTCTTAGTACATACAAAAATAGAGAACAGAACGAAGAAAAGAAGGGAAATAAAGGGGTTCAAACATAGCCAAAAGCTGCTTTGAGTCTAGTCCAGGCGTTGTAACTGCAGAGAAAGCAAGTCCCGAGCACAAGTCTCGAGTAAGCGAAACACAATCACACATCACACCGGCTCAATGGAAAGTGGGATACTATCACGAAAATCGATGTCGGCTATTCTTTGGCACCGACATAATTTGACATAATTGTTATAAAACCAACACTGTGGTGGCTCCTAGTTAACTATCTGCATATATAACTCATTTAGCTAGCTGAATTTATGTAAATATTTGGTTGCGCTTATTTTAACCCTTTAAATTAAGTCTTACGGGCAAGAAAGAGTCCATTTTGGTATAAATTAAGTGACAAATGTGTAAAGGAACTTCCAACACGTAGTAACCATGCTACTTGCAGAGCAAGCTATTTATGTTACCAATTTGATGCTTGACCTTTCCAGCCTGGAACATGAAAGAATATGAGCAAACTTGCAAAAGATAAATTAAACTGACGAGCATGTAAAGGTAAAGTATACGGAAGGTCTTCTAGAACGAATACACCTCATATTACTGATACCTCCGAGTGGCCTTGCCTACATCATTTGCACCTGGTTTTGAGGTTAGTTGTCTAGGAATATAAAAGCCTATAATAGATAAAGTAACCTTTTTCTTGGTATGAAAAATGTTTTACGCAGTATTTAAAGGTCTAATAATTTAATGTCAAACTAAATGAGTGGTGATAAAGGAACATGCTGTTAAAAATAAATAAGCCAACTAAGGAATAAGGCTCAAGAGAATTTAAGTCCTGTGCAAAGCATTGAAACAAGTTGTATAACTATATAAAAATGAGAAAAGAATAAACTAGGTAATACACTGTAGCCGAGCAGGTGACGCTGCGGAGGAAAACATTCAGGATGGGCTAAGGGATATGGCAAAAAAAATTGATACAAAGAAAAGACATTTATAGTCCCCATTCATTTCAGCCCAGACAAGACGGTAAGCTACTTACCATTCTGGCTCAATTGTAATCTAAGTCATTTAGTGATTAGTATCTGTTCGCTCGGATGCAGGGGCCATTAGAGGTCGCAGTATCTCAATAAAACTGACTGTAAATATGAGGATAAGTTCACTTTATGTCCCTGTTTGTTAAAATTTCTTTATCCTCAATCATTGTATAACCAACTATTTCCTACCAGCCAGTTATGAACTTGTTAGTAAGTTAATATATTGAGGTTGAAATAGCTGGACAAATGTGTTAGGGCATGTTTAATTTATTATTAGATACTTTTGCACAGTTTAGTTTTTAATTTTGTTGAAAAAGTTATATATTTCTCTAAACATGTATTTATTTCACTAAGAAAATGTATTACTTTTATTTTTCACTTTTAAAAATATTTATTGTTGTTTGTTACTTTACGAAATTTAGTACTATTACAATCTTGAAGCTCTTTTCTTTTTAGAAATTGGATATTATTTTAAAACAAATACTCTAATAGTTTGAGGTATTTGTTTAAATTAATATTGAGTACTATTGTTTATTATTGTATATTATTGAATAGTTTTTTTTAATAGGCTAACTTATTACAGTAATTTGGAACATGTTATTACAATCATGATTCAATTTCATTAAAGAGAGTTTTGAATTTGAAGTTTTAATATATTTAATCAAATTATTTTCGGAAATTCTATTGATTTTGAAGACTTGTTTTTTAAAAGCCCTGATAAAAAAACTGACGCTTTTAATTGATAATAATATGTAAAGAAACCAAATATTAGCGAGCTTTATTTCCAAGTATAGAATAATTAGTCTATTTATATATTATAATATGGTACACGTCTAGATTTAATTTGTTAAACTTAAGTTTTGCACTTCCTTCTTACTTTATATTTAGGTATAGTAATTAATAAAAATAAAATGACTGGTTTGAAACCTGTAAGATTTCATTTCGACGATATATTCGATATAATAGCCTCATATTTAGCGTAGATTACTTTGAATATGAAAAAGAATACATATTATGTGTGTTAAAAGCCTTGATAAAAATGAACAACTCCGCCCTTTAGATTGATAACAATATAAATAGAAACCAAATATTAGCGAGCTGGATTTGCAAGTATATGCTCGTATAATTAGTCCATTTTTATATTAACTGGGTACACGTCTTGTTTAAATTTTGGTAAACAGTTTTTGTTTACTTCTTTCTTACGTTTTATTTAGTTATAGTACTCTTTTGTAAGGAAGATTGAACTAATTTCACGATCCTACAAAAATTACTATAAATTTATAAATAGTGAAATGGCTATTATTGAACCGTGTGAGATACCATCTCGACAATGTATTTGATCTGATAGCCTTATATTTAACTACATTATTTAGATTATGAATAAAGGAAAAGCGGTATGTGTGTTTTACTACATTATATTTTTGCTACCCAAGACTTATACAGTATAGTATTGAAGTTCCTTACGATTGATATTACAACAATTATAATATCTACTACTTGTGCAATTTAATATTTCTATTATCTGAAACTAAAGGTTTTACAGTATATAAAAATTAAATGGTTTATTATTTTATATATATATATATATATATATTTTATAATATAAAAATCAAATACAAACAACCATTAATAATATGTGCCTCAAGTCATTAACTAATGAATAGTTAGTTGTTTGACTTCTCTTCTGGCAAGTAAAGTTTATAATTACCATACACAAACAGTTTGCATACACAGAAATTGTTTACACCATCGCTCAAAGGTGGTTCAGAGGACCCCTTTTTGCTTGTTGACAGTGATTCAATCGAAAGTAAGTACTCAAATATTATTCTGCAAATAAGTGACAGTATTTTGCTAATGTATGTCAATTTGATCAATCTAATTAGTGTATTATATTTACGACTATGATTTTGTGATACTGGCAGATGAACTGGTACGTTATGGCAATGAGATTTTTAAGAGACCTTAAAAGTCCTAACACATTATCAATGTCATATAATTTCTACATTGTGATTTTCAGTTAGACAATTATAATCTAGTTTCACTTCTACACTATTGAACTCTTAGAAGTGTTTGCTCAAGTTTCAGCAACAAACCTGAACTGGAAACCAATCGCTAGTTTTATCAGCTAAAATTGCTAATGGTAAAGTTCAAATATGTCCCCTAACGTTTAAATGTTTAAAATAATAAGATTAGCACCTATGTGAAAATCGTCCTTAAATTTATATTGCTAGTCTCAAATACTTATATATATATATATATATATATATATATATATATATATATATATATAAAATAAATTGATTTAGAGTACTCTAAACATTCAACTGGAACTGTCGTTATGACCGTCGCGTCGTAGCACTATTGCTGTGTTCCCTCACATATTAACAAGCATATTTAAACTGATTATAAATTAATACTCATTCATTCTCATTTATTTACATTATTTATTAATGCCTTACTTCTCGCCATACTTCAAATTTCTTTCAGTTAAAAAAAAAAGTCGTAAAGTAGGCTGTGATAAATACTAACGTCCTGCTAAGATTTCCAAACTGGAAACTACTGCTACAAATTAAAGGGAAATAGGTAAGTAATATTGTCTTATTTAAACTAATCTAGCCTTTTAAAAAATGTCTAGACACTAAAAACCATATAAACATGCGTAGGACAAATCAGGAAATTATTAATTTTAAGATCAAAGGCTTTGTGACAAGTTTACAGTTCATCAAAGCCATCATAAACATGTAGTTAGTATTAAAAATATATCTCCAAAAATTCCAACATTTAAGAGAGTACAACACGAAATAGATTAATATGCTGACTGAGATCTCTCTAGCTGTATGATTTTATTCAATATATTCAGATAAAAGTAACGGGTTATAAAAAATTATCGATCTGCAACAGAGCTTGATAAGCTGTATAGTAAGCGGAGATTATTGTGTTCATCCTTGTCAAGTGACGTCACATCTCGACAATTCAACAGGGAAATTACCTTCCTTGTCGCCACGCCTTGCTGGAGTTGGCTGCCGACTTGAATGTCTGCTTACACAGACTGTCAGATCGTTAGACTTGGTTCTGTATATTTACATTGCCTAAATATACTTACAGGTTAACTTATCAAACCTGGTAAACATTTTATAAAGTTCTAATAGAGCTATTATGCATATTAACCTCTACTTATGAATTGTAATTAATTCAACTTCTGGGATAACACAATACAACTCTTTATAATGCAATTTCATTTCTACATCGTGCTCCTTTTCGTTGTTAGTTATAATTATATTATCCTCGGTGCATAATCTAAAGCAGCTTGTGTAAAGAAAACTTTAAGTCAAATATTTTTTTTTTATTTCAGAACGAATGAAATTTATTATAAGATGAGATTATAAAAAACATTGGAGGATTTTTATGTCTCACCAGCGGTTACTCATGTATGTTATGCATTTCAAACTAATGTGAGTGTAATATATAGTTGCTTGTATATTTAAAATATCACCTGCACTAGAACTCGGTTACAATAAACTTTGATGCTCTGCAAATGATGATTGCTCCTCTGGTTGTATCTGAATCATTATTTATCGTACTTGGAATAGCTATTGCCAGATACAACATCGTTTTCAAGGGTTCTGAAACTTAAGTACTCACAACGTACAGCTGGAAGAATCAAAGATGGCACAAAAAGGTTATTGTTGGATAATCAATGATTTACACAGGATAGACTATGAACGTGTGATAATAAGTTTCTACATTACCTATTTTCCTACATGTTCTAGCCTGACAGTTAATAATTGTTACACGATACTTTTACAGATTAACAAATGTGGAATATGTTGTGTTCCCTCAATAGATCTAAAAGCAATTTTGGAAAAATTATCACCAAAATATATCATTATTGAACATACAAATAATATGTCTACTATAATTGACTAGTATACCGTATCAAATAATGTGTAATTAATGAGTCAACTATAGTACGGTATTAACCCTCAAGATTAAATTAAATTAAAGGAAAATCTGGTTGGCATTAAAATAAAAATATAGAGATACTTTTGTGGAGCGTAAAAGTGAGAACTAAAAAACCAAAAGACAATTTATAGTAAAGAACCTTGAAAAGTGTAAACAAAAGAGGCTTTTGTAAAATATATTTTTTATCCATTCCTGGTTTTAGTAAAAAAAATCAACCTTTTGGAAGGAATTGAAATGGAGAAAAGTGAGTATATCACAGAAATGTGCAGTGTATCTCAAGAAATACCATACTTACAAAACTCAGGAAATTAAGAAATTTTAATTTATTACTTCCATCAGTTCTGTTTTATTTTTAAACAGTATAATACAAACCTGATTTGGTTTCATATATTGTTTCTATAAACAATCCAAATTTATTTTTGTATTACGTAATGCAACTGTTTTGGTCTAGGTTTAATAAATTATGAAAATTTTGAATAGCTTAAACCAAAACTATTAAAACCAAATAATTTAATTATTTTTTTGCTTAGTTTGGGAACAAATTCGGCGATGATGATGGGTAAATAGGCATAACTCAATCGTATATAAATTAAAACCCAAGAAGAAAAGAAGTCTATAATTTACATTTTTCTTCAAGTTAAATATATTTTATTGATAACGACTTTGGATAACTAATCTTAGGTATAAAATTACCAAAATAGTTCTTATTGTGTGCTTTTAAAGGTGGCCACTGATAACGGATCCTATATTTAAGAGATTTTGCGGGTATAAATATGAGAAAAAGTAGCTGAAACGTTATTTGAAATTGCTTCGCCTGTTTGCTGTGTTTTCGGAACGGTTTGAAATGGTTTTAAAATACTGGATAGAAAGTTGGTACATACCTTAAGAACACTTCTTAATATTTTAAATGGTGACGTTAACAATTATATCATGTAGACCCTACAGTGGACCGGCCTATTTAATTGTATCAT
The DNA here is from genome assembly GCF_021130785.1 of Homalodisca vitripennis. Lineage (NCBI taxonomy): Eukaryota > Metazoa > Arthropoda > Insecta > Hemiptera > Cicadellidae > Homalodisca > Homalodisca vitripennis. Next base: position 39,490,266 of record NC_060213.1, read on the forward strand.
AGTTGTGCTTACAAACTACTCGTAAATTTTGGTTTGCCTTTAAACTGTTGTTTTCTTCCAAATAACGAACCAAGTTTGTATGCATACGTTCAAAGTATTAGCGTTTTTGAACGTCAATTCTAAAAAAAATCGTACTTGAATTTGTTATTTTTGTTTAAATTTACTGTAAATGTAAATGAATATTTTCAAACGATTAATCTTAAATAGGCATGAAGTTTCTGTAATATGCTGAACTGAATTGCATTCTACTAAACGAATTTCTGACCCCAGTAAAGTGCTCTAAACCACCAATAAATGTGACCCTCTCACATTAACCAGTCACAGAGCGGCACTAATCAGCCTTCATGAATAGCACACCACTCTGCTGCGGTTTTCACTGGACAATCTTTCCTGGCTGATTTGCAAAGTGTAATTAGCTCTTTACATATGTGTTATGGTCTAATAGTATTATATGAATCGAAAACGTAGCCATCCATTAATGAAACATTTTATTGCAAACTTAGATAACATACGAGACCTGAGTTTTCCTCATAGCATCATCTTTGTAAGCTGTATTCAACATTAAAATAGTTTCTGCAGCATTTTTACCAAGTAAAAAACAAAATTTCACAGCTGCACGTTGTTCACTTAAACTTGCCATGACAAAAAACGAAACAAGAACAAAACAGGGTTAGCGAAAACAGTCACTACGAACGAACAGAATGCACTAGGACAACGGAACTGGGGTCACTGAGCTCGCAATGGGTTGCGCGACACACGCCTAGCGGCAGAAATGTGTACTACACGCTGCCGGCTGCCAGCAATACAATTCCGGTTACTTTTGGGTACCCCCTCGTATATTGTGAAAAACATATGAATTCTAAGAGGTTTTCTCGTTCTGCTGATATTAAACGTTCTACTCTATAGTGCGAGTAGGCTATACACATAATGGTTCAGGGAGTATATAGGCTGGCAACGTTTAACTATAGGAACATATTTTTGACATTTATCCATTTCTTTTAATCAGGCGTTTAATATGCGTGTCAAAATTTCGTATATTTTAGAATTGTTTGAAATATAAATACGTTAGGAATAGTCCTTCCAGTCAATTCGAAGACGAAAAGAATTATGACAACTTAAATGGGAGTAGTAATTATTTATTCATATGAAATTATCAATTACTCAATATCTCGGAAATGTTTTGCGATACAATAAAAAGTACGTACAAAATGTTTAGGAATTGATATAAGCATTCCAGAAGACTTTGTATATTTTCTAGTTTATAAATAATGAAGTGTTGAAATGTTATAAAGTTTTAATGTTCGCTGAAAACGAAATGATGTATCAAGTTGGCCAACGAGCTTAGCTAAGATATTTTAAGTCAAATATACGTATAAACCTTTGAACAGCGGCTGTTTTAAGACACTGATAGTCATGCTCAGCGAAGTTATGCAGACACTTCCGTTAAGCGTTACCAAGAGGACTATTGCAATAGCCGGATTTAGTATAAAAATACCTTATACCTAAAGCCAAATATAATCCTATTTTACAAAATGATTGCGTTAACAAGTAAAAAAAAGATGAAATTTAATAATATATTGTAATGTTCACGGTTTAAAAACATGAATGTGTATTGAGTCACAATACCGTACCTCGGGTAACTCCAGCTGCAGGCTGAGTACCATTTGGCTCAGGGCCACAACTATAAAACTCTGGCTAAAATATAGCCTCACCTCTCCTCACTAAGTTGCACCTGTATGCTTTTGCCGTCTACTTGAGCTGTCTCTTAAACTTATTTACCCGTGGAATTTTGCATCTACCAAATTAAAAATCTTTTAATTAATTTTAGTCTGTTATACAATATATCAACGGGTCTGATACATCTGACCTTTACTAAAAACGAAAAGTCTATTTCAATTACAATCAGTCCAGAAATTACAGAAAATAACTGCACTATCTATTGATTATTTGCCTAGAACAAAATATTATCCTATCTAAAGAATTTTATATATTGAGCTAAACACTATAATTTGGCCGTTTTAAATCAATAACTACCGGAGTGTTTTAGTTCGTACTAAATTAGGTATAGACATAGTGCTCAAAATGCTGTAGAGTAGTTAATCAGACACACTTATTCAATATAAGTTTTTAAGTTTACGGTTACCTACGTTTGTAAGTTGTTTATTACAATACATAAAACTGAGAAATTTTGAAAGTTATTTTAGAACAGTGTTATGATGTTGAGGACACGGACAATATTAGTATTGTTTCATTTACAGATTCAAGAAGCTACAGAAAAAGTAAACTGTATGCGTATTTGAAACATATATCACAATTCACTGTAAACTAGCAGCTACCCGCGTCTTCACACTAAATTCTTCGGCTGAAAAACAAGAATCCCTTGGGCATATTCTTTTAAATTCACATTCTAATCACGTGTGATAGTCTCTGAAAGATATTCGAATATATTATCCATTTTAGATTAAAGAGTAGTGTTGTAGGTCCTTGAAGCAAAGATTGAGATTTTCTTATAAGTACCTGTGAATTAAATTGTATTTCTCTCCAATATTAATTGGTATTTTGTAGCATATTTTAAAATATTTTCTAACTATTTAATGCCAGTGTGAAGGAGCTCTTAAAGTAATAAAATTCTGGTGTAAAGTATTTCCTGTTTCATTGTTGACTTTGCGTTCATGTTCCAAACAAGAAAAATATAGATACTTAGGTCTAGAAAGCCTTAGTATTTGTTAATAATAATAATTAAAAAAGTTGATTGCATTATAACAAGCTCAAATAATACCACGTGTTTTATGCAGTGCACTTTTTATGGGACCTTTCTCAAATTTAGGGGCTAATGAGGTGGAGCCTTAAGTTTGTAAGGAAAAATAATTCCTTAGTGCACTTATAGGGCACAGAATAAACTTATAATAAATAATAAATTTCGTGTCTTTGTCATTATGGGCGTTGATGAATCAGTCAGTCAGCCAATCAGGATTTCTTTGTATATATATATATAAATAATTGTAAATTCTACTTCAAACGTTTATTATTAGATTTATTATTAGATCCCAAAAAACTTAAATTCAATACCACAAAATATTTATTTCAGAGATAGAAAGCAATGAATGTAAATGAAACTTATTGCGTCTGGTAGGTTAAATTTTTTTCCATTCTATAATCCCTTTTTTAGGGTCATTACTGGGTCTACCAGTAACCCATTGTTTGCTCTTAACAAAGCACACAGCTTTGATTTTCTAATTATCTATTTGTGTGATCCCACTGTTAAGAAGTTTATAGTTTACGTGGTTCCGTGCAATTTCATAGTTTTCTTTGTTGGAGATATTATTTAATGTGTCTTACGTAATTCGCTAAATAAAATTATATAAAAACAAAACAAAATTGCATCATTTAAATAAAAAAAAGACTTTTATCTCAAATTTTAAATTTTTTTATTATTTACATGAACAATTAATAGATTTTATTTCAGTTACGGAGCTGTTTTAATTCTCATTGCACGATTTAACACGTTATCTTAATATGTCGTACTTCATTCCCTCCGAACAGAGGTAACAGGATCTACAATTTATATTTTTTGCCCCACCATATTTGCATGTATCTTTAATTGTTTTTTAATAGATTAAATCAGAATTTTTTACACATTTGTGCTAAAATAGATAAAAATTAACGTAATTACAGTATATACAACCAATATGGCTTTCATGGTTTATAATGTGTTAACTAATACGAATTCGTAGACTATTTTTAATAAGGTTGATATATTTAAAGATTATTTTAAATTTATTATGCTTTCCAATAGTTAAATACGTCGAAAAAGTGTTAATATTCTACCTCATTTTTCTTATTTCCATAAGTTTGCATGCTACATGAATTTGTATACTTGCATTTTTCAAGCGAAATAACCATACGGTCTTTAATGAATGCCATTTATATTAAAATAAATGATAGGTTTTTGGCCCCCATTTTTCACACTACACTTAAGAAGCTTACATTACAAATGCACTATAATAGAAAAAAAAAACAGTCCGAACTGCCCTTTCTCTGCAACCTCTAATACCAAATGAAACACACTGTAATTGCTAGGAAATCAGTATAGCACTGCCACCAGTTCTTTTGATATTGCCTCTCCATGAGCAGCACGTAAGTAACCATTTGAGGTCAACCTAGTCAATTCTTTTTATTTAAAAATAAATATTTACCACATCATCGTCTATGATAAGAGAATCATGAGTTTTATTTCAACTCATATATTTATTCCAAGAATTATAGGGGTCATAATAGATATAATGTAAACAGTGTGTCATTAGGCACTATACATTTTAGAAAAGGTACAGGATATAAAGTCAAGACAATAACTCCAAGGAAAATCTCCCAAATGGTTTTGAGTTCCAATTGTATTTCCGTATGTGACTTTTAGAAAAATAGTTTTATATTCGTCAAAGTTGTTCGTACAGTGTAATATTTTGTGCATATACAAGTACATTACTTTACTGTATTTATAAAAATAATTTTAATTTTAAAATTTTGATACTAAACATGTGAATACATTTTTCTAAAGAAAATCATAAAACATGTAGTGTAGGAGACTATAGCTTGATTTTTCCTTAAGATTATAAAATATATAATAATATATATCCTAGGTAATAAACCAATTAATTGTAAGCTACGGTGTATTTGGAGGGTTCAGAAAGGGGTAAATATATAAAACGAAAATGATTTCATTTATTACATTGTTTCTAGCTTGATACTCTTAAAACAAAGAAGCACATATAATTATAGTAATATCATCGTCAGACAACCAGATATAGACAATGAATATCCCCTTTTTTATAGAATTGAATATATGTTGTTGATGCTGATTTCAAATTGATTTATATGTCTAATGGTTAATTTATAGCGTATAAATTGAGGAAATATAAACTGAGAAAAATTGTTCAGTCACATTTTTAACCCATTTGATATTTTTTCATTTTAACTTCCAAGAAAATTTGCGTGTCTAAAGGTAAATGAATTTTGTAGGAAAAAGTTTATTTATTGATGTCATGAAGATGGTGGTAATTTGTCATAATTTTTTTGCTTATACGACATATCAAACGAAAAAAATATTTAGGAGCGTAAATTGGTTGACTCTTTGGACTGATGGGTAGCCTTGGACAAGGTAACCTCACTATAACCATGGTAGAATTATTCATCACATTTATTCACATGGGACAAAGACTGACGATGGCCATCCATTCAACACATCACGTGCCGGACACTACATCAACAATGTATGGCCAGTGTTTAAACTGTGGTCTGCTAAAAGCTTTCTGTCCCCAACCGTTGTAGCATTAACTATACAACCCACTGGTACTTTACAATTCTCTGTTGAATGACATACATTTTTATTTAATATCGGCGAATATAAGATTGCTTTGAAAACCACACCATTTTATTGTCATTTAACAGCACTTATTTGTCATGTATTCTAAAGTAATTAGCAGTACTGATGTATAAGCTCGTGATTATCAAGTATTCAATAAAATATATTATAGATTTATTAAGTAAATAGGAGTTAAATTAAATATAAACCGTTATTAAAATTGTAAATGTGATGTTCAATGCTCAAGTGTAAACAATAATAAAAACTGTTTCTTTACCACCATATATGTAATGTTACAAACCAACACTCTGACATAATAACAGGATTTCGGACAATTGACATTGCTACGGTTACAAAAGGTATAAAAATACGTTTCGAAGATTGAAATTTATCCTCTTCGTCAGGCGGTGGACGTCTTAGTACATACAAAAATAGAGAACAGAACGAAGAAAAGAAGGGAAATAAAGGGGTTCAAACATAGCCAAAAGCTGCTTTGAGTCTAGTCCAGGCGTTGTAACAGCAGAGAAAGCAAGTCCCGAGCACAAGTCTCGAGTAAGCGAAACACAATATCAACATCACATCGGCTCAATGGAAAGTGGGATACTATCACGAAAATCGATGTCGGCTATTCTTTGGCACCGACATAATTTGACATAATTGATATAAAACCAACACTCTGGTGGCTCCTAGTTAACTATCTGCATATATAACTCATTTTAGCTAGCTGAATTTATGTAAATATTTGGTTGCGCTTATTTTAACCTTTAAATTAAGTCTTACGGGCAAGGAAGAGTCCATTTTGGTATAAATTAAGTGACAAATGTGTAAAGGAACTTCCAACACGTAGTAACCATGCTACTTGCAGAGCAAGCTATTTATGTTACCAATTTGATGCTTGGCCTTTCCAGCCTGGAACATGAAAGAATATGAGCAAACTTGCAAAAGATAAATTAAACTGACGAGCATGTAGAGGTAAAGTATACGGAAGGTCTTCTAGAACGAATACACCTCATATTACTGATACCTCCGAGTGGCCTTGCCTACATCATTTGCACCTGGTTTTGAGGTTAGTTGTCTAGGAATATAAAAGCCTATAATAGATAAAGTAACCTTTTTCTTGGTATGAAAAATGTTTTACGCAGTATTTAAAGGTCTAATAATTTAATGTCAAACTAAATGAGTGGTGATAAAGGAACATGCTGTTAAAAATAAATAAGCCAACTAAGGAATAAGGCTCAAGAGAATTAAAGTCCTGTGCAAAGCATTGAAACAAGTTGTATAACTATATAAAAATGAGAAAAGAATAAACTTGGTAATACACTGTAGCCGAGCAGGTGACGCTGAGGAGGAAAACATTCAGGATGGGCTAAGGGATATGGCAAAAAAAATTGATACAAAGAAAAGACATTTATAGTCCCCATTCATTTCAGCCCAGACAAGACGGTAAGCTACTTACCATTCTGGCTCAATTGTAATCTAAGTCATTTAGTGATTAGTATCTGTTCGCTCGGATGCAGGGGCCATTAGAGGTCGCAGTATCTCAATAAAACTGACTCTAAATCTAAGGATAAGTTCACTTCATTTCCCTGTTTGTTAAAATTTCTTTATCCTCAATCATTGTATAACCAACTCTTTCCTACCAGCCAATTATGAACTTGTTAGTAAGTTAATATATTGAGGTTGAAATAGCTGGACAAATGTGTTAGGGCATGTTTATTAATTTTTCATTAGATACTTTTGCACAGTTTAGTTTTTAATTTTGTTGAAAAAGTTATATATTTCTCTAAACATGTATTTATTTCATTAAGAAAATGTATTACTTTTATTTGTCACTTTTTAAAATATTTATTGTTGTTTGTTACTTTACGAAATTTAGTACTATTACAATCTTGAAGCTCTTTTCTTTTTAGAAATTGGATATTATTTAAAAACAAATACTCCAATAGTTTGGAGTATTTGTTTAAATTAATATAGAGTACTATTGTTTACTATTGTATATTATTGAAGAGTTTTTTTTAATAGGCTAACTTATTAAAGTAATTTGGAACATGTTATTACAATCATGATTCAATTTCATTAAAGAAAGTTTTGAATTTGAAGTTTTAATATATTTAATCCAATTATTTTCGGAAATTCTATTGATTTTGAAGACTTGTTTTTTAAAAGCCCTGATAAAAAAACTGACGCTTTTAATTGATAATAATATGTAAAGAAACCAAATATTAGCGAGCTTTATTTCCAAGTATAGAATAATTAGTCTATTTGTATATTATAATATGGTACACGTCTAGATTTAATTTGTTAAACTTAAGTTTTGCATTTCCTTCTTACTTTATATTTAGGTATAGTAATTAATACAAATAAAATGGCTAGTTTGAAACCTTTAAGATTTCATGTCGACGATATATTCGATATAATAGCCTCATATTTAGCGTAGATTACTTTGAATATGAAAAAGAATACATATTATGTGTGTTAAAAATAACAACTCCGCCCTTTAGATTGATAACAATATAAATAGAAACCAAATATTAGCGAGTTGGATTTGCAAGTATATGCTCGTATAATTAGTCCATTTTTATATTAACTGGGTACACGTCTTGTTTAAATTTTGGTAAACAGTTTTTGTTTACTTCTTTCTTACGTTTTATTTAGTTATAGTACTCTTTTGTAAGGAAGATTGAACTAATTTCACGATCCTACAAAAATTACTATAAATTTATAAACAGTGAAATGGCTATTATTGAACCGTGTGAGATACCATCTCGACAATGTATTTGATCTGATAGCCTTATATTTGACTACATTATTTAGATTATGAATAAAGGAAAAGCGGTATGTGTGTTTTACTACATTATATTTTTGCTACCCAAGACTTATACAGTATAGTATTGAAGTTCCTTACGATTGATATTACAACAATTATAATATCTACTACTTGTGCAATTTAATATTTCTATTATCTGAAACTAAAGGTTTTTACAGTATATAAAAATTAAATGGTTTATTATTTTATATATATATATATATATTTTATAATATAAAAATCAAATACAAACAACCATTAATAATATGTGCCTCAAGTCATTAACTAATGAATAGTTAGTTGTTTGACTTCTCTTCTGGCAAGTAAAGTTTATAATAACCATACACAAACAGTCTGCATACACAGAAATTGTTTACACCATCGCTCAAAGGTGGTTCTGAGAACCCCTTTTCGCTTGTTGACAGTGATTCAATAGAAAGTAAGTACTCAAATATTATTCTGCAAATAAGTGACAGTATTTTGCAAATGTATGTCAATTTGATCAATCTAATTAGTGCATTATATTTAAGACTATGAATGTGTGATGCTGGCAGATGAACTGGTACGTTATGGCAATGAGATTTTTAAGAGACCTTAAAAGTCCTAACACATTATCAATGTCATATAATTTCTACATTGTGATTTTCAGTTATACAATTATAATCTAGTTTCACTTCTACACTATTGACCTCTTAGAAGTGTTTGCTCAAGTTTCAGCAACAAACCTGAACTGGAAACCAATCGCTAGTTTTATCAGCTAAAGTTGCTAATGGTAAAGTTCAAATATGTCCCCTAACGTTTAAATGTTTAAAATAATAAGATTAGCACCTATGTGAAAATCGTCCTTAAATTTATATTGCTAGTCTCAAATCCTTATATATATATATATATATATAGAAAATAAATTGATTTAGAGTAGTCTAAACATTAAACTGGAACTGTCGTTATGACCGTCGCGTCGTAGCACTATTGCTGTGTTCCCTCACATATTAACAAGCATATTTAAACTGATTATAAATTAATACTCATTCATTCTCATTTATTTACATTATTTATTAATGCCTTACTTCTCGCCATACTTCAAATTTGTTTCAGTTAAAAAAAATTATGTCGTAAAGTAGGCTCTGATAAATAAAGAAAGAATAAAGAATTTTATTTTCTTAAATTTCAACAGTTAACAAAATGTACACTTTTATCTCAACATTTAATAATTCTCTTGTCAGGCTGACCATTATTTTATTACTTAACTCAGTAGTTTTGCATTGAAAACAGCCTTAACTATTACAATATACAGTATGTACATATTACAGTAGGTAAATATTGACACAAGAAGGAAATTTAAGAAAAATCTAGGGCCTCTAAGGCAAGCCTGTTCAGAGGTTCCTTTACAGTACTTACAAAAAAACAATAGCACTCAAAAAAAATTATTTTTTAAGAAAATTGACAAAGATGGTCTCAAAAAAACAAACATGTTGTGCCTTAGCAAAAAATTTATCCACAGTTAACAAAATAAACAAATGCAACTTGCCACAAGAGAAAATAACAACACCTGACTTCCCGCACCACCATCCACAAGGAAGCAGAACATAGACTACAGATACATAATAAAAACAAAAATATTGACTTCACAACTATATTAACAATAAATAAATATTTACATACAAATATTAACCATACATTACTGATAAACACTGATCATCTGAATAAGTAAGCTATTGTATAATATTAAACAAAAACTCAATATCTTCCAAATGAAAGAGCCATGATTTTAGTCTATTCAAAAAATTATTTTTGTTGTATGAATATTTAATATAATCAGGTATTTGGTTAAAAATCTTTGGTGCGATAAAATTATATGTTCTAGTGTAAAAAGATATTGTTGGCTTAGGTATTGTAAATTTATTTGCATTTTCTTAATCTCAATTTATAGGTACATATTTACATTGGTATTATAGGTAAAATACTTACGTCCTGCTAAGATTTCCAAACTGGAAACTACTGCTACAAATTAAAGGGAAATAGGTAAGTAATATTGTCTTATTTAAACTAATCTAGCCTTTAAAAAAATGTCTAGACACTAAAAAGTATATAAACATGCATAGGACAAATCAGGAAATTATTAATTTTAAGATCAAAGAAGAGCGTATTTTGTGACAAGTTTAAAGTCAATAAATAAATGATTTATTTCCATCAGCAACATACAACAGAAATTACAAATACAAAACCTGGAAATTGACTGGCTACGTAACCAGTAGTGATGCCAGTTTTTATAAGGCAAAGACAAAAATACAATAATATTTTTTTTCAATCTAGCAACAAAAAGTTTAAATATTCAAGAAAGACACTCTCTATATTCTCTATATATTCTATATAAGTTCATCAAAGCCATCATAACCATGTAGTTAGTATTAAAAATATATCTCCAAAAATTCCAACATCTTAGAGAGTACAACACGAAATAGATTAATATGCTGACTGAGTTCTCTCTAGCTGTATGATTTTATTCAATATATTCAGATAAAAGTAACGGGTTATAAAAAATTATCGATCTGCAACAGAGCTTGATAAGCTGTATAGTAAGCGGAGATTATTGTGTTCATCCTTGCCAAGTGACGTCACATCTTGGCAATTCAACAGGGAAATTACCTTCCTTGTCGCCACGCCTTGCTGGAGTTGGCAGCCGACTTGAATGTCTGCTTACACAGACTGTCAGATCGTTAGACTTGGCTCTGTATATTTACATTGCCTAAATATACTTACAGGTTAACTTATCAAATCTGGTAAACATTTTATAAAGTTCTCATAGAGCTATTATGCATATTAACCTCTACTTATGAATTGTACTTAATTCAACTTCTTGGATAACACAATACAACTCTTGATAATGCAATTTCATTTCCACATCGTGCTCCTTTTCGTTGTTAGTTATAATTCTATTATCCTCGGTGCATAATCTAAAGTAGCTTGTGTAAAGAAAACTTTAAGTCAAATATTTTATTTTTTATTTCAGAACGAATGCAATTTATTATAAGATGAGATTATAAAAAACATTGGAGGATTTTTATGTCTCACCAGCGGTTACTCATGTATGTTATGCATTTCAAACGAATGTGAGTGTAATATATAATTGCTTGTATATTTAAAATATCACCTGCACTAGAGCTCGGTTACAATAAACTTTGATGCTCTGCAAATGATGATTGCTCCTCTGGTTGTATCTGAATCATTATTCATCGTACTTGGAATAGCTATTGCCAGATACAACATCGTTTTCAAGGGTTCTTAAACTTAAGTACTCACAACGTACAGCTGGAAGAATCAAAGATGGCACAAAAAGGTTATTGTTGGATAATCAATGATTTACACAGGATAGACTATGAACGTGTGATAATAAGTTTCTACATTACCTATTTTCCTACATGTTCTAGCCTGACAGTTAATAATTGTTACACGATACTTTTACAGATTAACAAATGTGGAATATGTTGTGTTCCCTCAATAGATCTAAAAGCAATTTTGGAAAAATTATCACCAAAATATATCATTATTGAACATACAAATAATATGTCTACTATAATTGACTAGTATACCGTATCAAATAATGTGTAATTAATGAGTCAACTATAGTACGGTATTAACCCTCAAGATTAAATTAAATTAAAGGAAAATCTGGTTGGCATTAAAATAAAAAATATAGAGATACTTTTCTGGAGCGTAAAAGTGAGAACTAAAAAACCAAAAGACAATTTATAGTAAAGAACCTTGAAAAGTGTAAACAAAAGAGGCTTTTGTAAAATAGCTGTTTTATCCATTCCTGGTTTTAGTAAAAAAATCAACCTTTTGGAAGGAATTGAAATGGAGAAAAGTGAGTATATCATAGAAATGTGCAGTGTATCTCAAGAAATACCATACTTACAAAATTCAGAAAATTATGAAATTTTAATTAATTACTTCCATCAGTTCTGTTTTTTTCTAAACAGTATAATACGAACCTGATTTGGTTTCATAGATTGCTTCTCTAAGCAATCCACGTTTATTTTTGTATTACGTAATGCAATTGTTTTGGTCTAGGTATAGTTATGATAATTTTGGATAGCTTAAACAAAAAAATTATATAAAAATGAAAATTAAATAAATAGTGTATAATTTAAATATGGAACACAGTGCGTAGGGCAGTTCGGGTGATTAGAAAAGTGGTGAGAGCGCTTCTCATTTTCTATTCAAAGAGCATCACTCTAAAATCCATTTCAGGTCTTAGATCCATTACTGCTGATTAAAATTTTTCTTTTCAACTGAGTTCTCAAGTTGTCTTGGTACTGCTGATGCAAGGTCAATTGCATGTCTGATTGGAATTTTAAATTATCACGTCAAAGAGGTAATTACAAATGTAATTTTGTAATAAATGGTATTAAATATACCTTTTCTTTAATACATTTGTCGTACCGTTACATTTGTCGAATAAACGATTAGTATTAGTTAAGGTTAATATTTATATTTAATAGGTAACAATTTTTTATTATTTTAGCTATATCATTAAATTAATAGTATTCATCATGTAGTTTAGAAGAGCTTTGAACTTTACTGATTTGAACCTCTTCATAGTAAGCGGGTTTCATGCAATTATCCGCAGATAAAGAATCCTTTGTCAGATCCTTTTAAATATCAAGGATCTCTCACAAAAGTTGGTGCATAGAACTCTCATGGTCCTACGAAGAGTACCTAAGGGAAAGGTCAGTCCATTCATATTTCTGTCTGTCAGAGTCAAGCCTCTTCTGTTATCCTCTTTGGGGCCTTTTGATGCTGCGTTGCATTAGTTTATTTCTTTAATAATATTTTATCTCAGAGCCAGAATATTTTCCCACTCAATAGGTTAATTTGAATATAACTACAATGCAAGTAATTGTGTTTTATATTCTATTGAACCTAAAATTATCCAACCAAGTATAGATGTTTGTTACATCAGTTTATATTAGTATATAGACAAATAATACAGATTTTCTAATGTCCCTTCGATTAAAACTTGTTTCAAAACCCCAAGTCTTTCAGTATCTTTCCAACTTTGCAACTAGGATTAATCATTCCTCGATTGAGGCTATTCACGATTAAGAACAAGTAACACCTTTTAGATAATGGTCGTCCTACGTAGGTCAGAACGTTTGTTTTGTTTCTGTTTTGTGTTTTGTTTGAATGTTTCCTACGTTTGTGTAGTTTGATCCCTATGTAACTCTATAAGTGAGCGAAATTCTCACTATGTGTGTTACTCAACTTATTGATTTGTTACGTTCACTTGTTGCTTCATAATTTCTGCATAGCCCATCAAAATTTTCGATAGCATCGCCTTAAACACATATCTCGTCTGCAGGACTAAATGCCTCCAAGCCATCTTCTTTGGTAGCCTATCATGCCGTCCGCCAGGTAGCATTAGTGTTCTTCTGGGTGGTGTTTTTCTTTTACATACGACTATCATCGAAGTTATTGATATTGTAGTATTTTGTTGATAATATTTTAGGTAAAATAAGTTTCAAACAATTGTCTTATATTCACCACCTGAAATTCATAAAGCTTTGTACCGTTTTACTGGCACATGAGGGGTTACCTTTGTAATTTAAATTTTTTGTGAAGGTTCAAAAAGGAAAAGAAAATTTTCTGAAATAAATAAAGTTCAAACTAAAATAATTACTGGATTTAAAATAAAAATAAAAACTTCTTGATGACTTTTAAATTCAAACTTGTAATATATTCGTCACTCAAAAATGTACAAAGTTCATACAGCTTGTCTTTTATTCAATTTTCAAAATTCAAAACGTTCACACTCTAATCTGATCTGGCAATTCTTCACTTTAATTTATCTTCAAAATTCAATTTTATTTTGTTACTAATTTTCTTTACTTTACTTTAAATATTACTTCTTTTCAGTGTTAGAATTTTTTATATTGCTGAAAGCATCCGCAGGTTCGATGACGATTAGCAAAAAAATAACTCTAAGCACTTTCAAAGACTATACTCGTTACTACTACTTCCGATCAACTGAGACGGGAGGTACGGCACGTCTACCTCACCCCACCTCTCAATTTCGTTACCAAACTCTCCCATCTACGATGCGCGCCTCGCTGACAGAAGGCGTTTTTGTACTGTCCAGTCGTTATCATTCTTCTGGGCCTATTCCTTCCACCGGTAATCCAGTTACCCCAAAGTTACTATTTAATACAATCGGTACAGCTTAACAAGACATTTAAAAACGGACACAATGAAGTTTTCAAGCATTCAGTTACTGTTCAAACCCAAGAACTGCTTTTGCAGTTGACAACAGACAGAAATGTAGAGCCCCAAGATTAATAGTTACCATGCTCGAGGACTGGATCTTTGTTTACTTGCTCAGTTGTAATTAACAAATACTCTCTTTGATTAACTTATTAACTACACCACAGAGATCACTTATAAATCACCTTTTATAAGATTAGCTAACGTATTAAATTGGACTTTGTATTTAAACAAATTACGTAGTTGTCTTGGCAAAACGAACAAAAACATTTTTGTAGCATTTAAAACCATTTAATAAGCTATAAAATAATCCTTTCATAATGTATTATACTTTATTAGTTGTAGGAAATACATCTAAAGGCTACACACAAACACACATACACACATTTTGTCCAACTACTTATTTTTAGCGATTGTTTAAAATATATTTGCTACAGTATTGATGACTGAGATCGGCCAGTACGACGACACCTCTGTCGGGTCACCAGACCTTAGGACGGGTGTCACAGAAGCTATCTTGAAATCGTCTGGAACCGTTTTTTGCAAAAAATATTTTCTATATATATATATATATTACAAAGTAAAGGACCAAAGACGTCAATATTCTCTTTAATAGTTATAATATTCATTCCGTCAATGCCATAGCTAGGTTTATTTTTCATTTTAAATATGGTATTGAATAATACTTCTTCTTCGATTAAATCAAATTTTGAGAAAAAAAAACAGTTATACTCGGACTGATCCTCAAGGAATAGGTCATATCCAAATTCTTTTGATCTCAAATCCGACACAATATTTGTAAAAAATTCGTTAAACTTATTAGTCATCATACGCTCATTGCCTTCTATTTACAAAAGATTGCTATCTACCATTAATTTACTAAGTTTAATTCTTTTATTGACAGTTTAAAATGTGCCACAGATGAACCTTTTGAAGTAGACAAAAGTTTTAGGCATGTGTAATAGAATTATATAAGATTTGTAGAGTGTACAGTAAAGTATTATGTTATCTTTCAACTAGAATATACTCTCTTTATTGAAAATGAGCTGAAAAATTACCTCATCTATAGATGTAATAAACAGTAAGTAATACGAAGAAATAATAATACTCCTAGTTATACTTAAGAACTAACAGTGTATTACTTCCGTATTGTTTACAATTCTTTTATAATTTGCTGCGATAAAGTCCAGAAAAATCATGGATATTTATCTTGTGGCGAGGCAGGTAAATTTACGAGTCACAGCATTGTTCTAAATTCCCCAGAGAACTGCTTCACTAAATATGCAGATTACCCTTCAGTAAAACCGAATGAAATATATTTACATACAAGTTTTGGTTTCACTGCATTACATTTGTAATTTCGATTTTTATATTGACTGAGACATTTTTATTTTACACATACTTCTTGTTTGAAAAAGTAAACTAGGTGATTAATAGAGCAGAAACTAGACCAGTCTCAATCCCTCCACTTATGTGTGAGAGATCCGAGTGTTTGTTCCACGATGTCTCTCCCTACTAAAATACTATTTAGCATTAGAAAGAGGTTCAGTTTGCTGTTGAGTTACTATCGTAAAACAATTAGCATTTAAAACTAGATTATCTGAACTCAAATAAAAATATACTTTTAACACATTTTTCTTAGATTCTTGAAGCTCCTTTCTTATTGGAAATTATATATATATATATATATATATATATATATATATATATATATATATATATATATATATATATTAATTTAAAACAAACTCTCCATTAATATAAGTTTTATTTTTGTGAGGCCTTTCTTACTCAATGAGAACATCTTCGGACCCACAAAAAAGTAGAGAGTTTGTTTAAAATAATATATAATTTCCAATAAAAAAAGAGCTTCAAGAATGTATTCATCGACACTCATGTCCTCTCAGCTCAACAAAGTACATCAACTGAAACAAAAAGTAATGTTATTTAGTTGTGTGGGTCCGAAGATGTTCTTATTGAGTACGAAAGGCCTCACAAAAATAAAACTTATATTATTGGAGAGTTTGTTTAAATTGACATATCATCTTTCTTAGTTTTAAACTTAGGAAACAATAGAGTATTTTAGAGTGTTTATGGAACATGGGAACTCACGAATTTTAAATTCAAATAAACGTGTTAAACATGAAATAATAAAGCCACATCAATAATAATTTATTTCATTAATATAAACAACGCTATGTGGGAGACGGGTAATAAAACAAGGAACCGCAATAGCGCATTAAATAAAATAATAAGGTGTATGTTCATCAACTAAAAAGGAGATTAAACCACAAAGTGCCTTGTCGCAACTTCCCAGAGGAGAAGATTATTCCGTTACACAGTTCTGATAACATAGAATCAGTTAGGAAGATTAAACGAGTGACTTTTATGTAGTGATCAAATCAGACTTCAACATTCAGAAAATTCCTTATTACAATTATATGAATAATATGAATATGTATAAAATAATTACGGTAAAATTAAAAGTGACTAAGTATCACAACTGCACAATTCATATATATTTTAGGTATTAAATGGCAAATCTATTTTAGCTACTCAATTTTCATACAGATAAACTTATTGAGCTAACTAGCTGAAAATCCCAACGAATAGCCTTTAAAACAGATATAAATTAAGAAATACACTGGCAGGTTGAAAAAAATCAGTTTGATATGTTTTTTCGAAGATTGCAAAACTAAGAGTATGTGTAAAAAGGTAACAGCTATCCATACACTCTCCTAAATTATTTTGCAAGAAATAATATAATGTATTATCCTAATTTCAAAAAAGGATATTATCCTAATTATCTGTACATTATTATATTTACAAGCAGATTTAGTGAAAAATTGATTATACATATTGATCGAGGATGGATTTTAGAAAGTTGGAGTAGCTCTTTGACTTTTCCTACCTGAAAAGTTGTAAATAATAATACGTTGTGGCAAATGGGTGTGGAAATTGATATATATCACATATTTAATGCAATTTTTCAACAACAAGAAAATCTAACGGAGTGGCTGACGTGCATGTTTTTTTATTTTCTATTGGACCTTTTCTCGTGTTTCCTTGTGTCTCTTCATACTTACTTTTATTTTCCTTTCTTCTCGCCTGTGAATTCCCTATTTCAACTACACTTTGTAATGTTAGCACAGTATTTAGAATTCTAGGTGATATTTATTGGTTTTGAGTTTACGAAACTTTTTCTTAGACTTAATCTTAGATTAAGTCGCTTACAAATCAGAACATGGGACACAGTATTAAAAAAAAACGCATTTACAGAATAAAATTTAGTTGCAATATGGAATTCATAGGAAACAATGAAAAGAAAAGAAAGGATAACAGAAAATTTAAAAGTTGCATATCATTATTTGAACAAAGACCATCGTATTAATTGCGATAGAGCTAATATAATACATCATGAACCTCATTTATAAAAAAATTGAGGTTTCATATATTAAAATGGAAAACAACAGATTAGCCAATTATAAGTTGAAATTGGGCAACTTTGGTTACCAGTTCTGAAAAAATAACAAAATTCTGTTGCATCTACAATCATTCCATTGTAAAAAACTCACTTTAAACTTGTTGCTTATTCAAACTGGTATTGTTAAATTTTCAGTATGCCTTTTATATACTTCTGAAGTAGTTAGAATAGTCAGAGAAGTGAGGAAGTTTTGAAACTCTTCTGCTACATGTGCACCGAGTCAGTATGAAACTCTAGTATTTAACATCTGCTGCAGGAACAAACTGTAGAACTGCAGTTTATGTTACATCCTCTTAACACTCCCACGTGACCTTTGTGTTAGAAGAAACTCCTGAGACACGTCTAATCAGAATGGTACAGTTTAACGGGAGAAAGTTACTTAACATATATTTAACCATTAATGAACTATGCTACGATGTATATTAATGGAGGATAAAAAACGGTTTCAATGGAAGTTGGTTGCTTTTTGATAAAGTTTTATGTTTATTCCTCTTACATTCTTGTGTAATCGTATTAACAGACCATTTGACCACTTTAGTGGTCTAAGGGTTTAAACACATTTTTAATCACAGAAGGGATAATGAAAGTTTGGTTAAATCAACACGTGCATATTTCACTACAGAAATATTTTTCAATCGACTTATTTTCCTTGTTTAATTTAAATGTAACTTAACATAGATATTGCTCTTAATATGAATACAAATCGTGACAAAGTATATAAATCTGTCAAATTTAAAAGGTTTACTCGGTTGGAACAACTGAAATTAATAACCATGTCCAGAATTTAACAGTGTAAATAAAGTTATGTTGGCAAATTGTAAACTGTGAGAGATACTTGTTACTACTAGTATCGGTTTCAAAGTAGAAACTAATTAAAAATACGATTTAAAATTTCATGAAATATTCAAATAATATAAACTGTAAAAAACACTTCAAATTTAAGGCCTTAATATAGAACAAATCCGTTTGACCTATAGGTTAGAAATGAAAAACAAACGAGAATTTTATTCATTAAGGGGGTTTTCCCACAGACGTCCACGGGTGTTGAGAGCCCGACTTCCTTACCTACTACATGCCAGCTTCTTTTCTAATAAGGATGAGGAGAAGGTCTGGGATGGTATGGATAGTAAAGATTAAGGCAGAGTTTTGTTAATTAATAATTTTTATAGCCCTATTTAGCTGTATTTTAATATTTTCGATTTTAGTTTCAAGCATTGTTCTCCCTGTTTTTAAACTATGTGTTTCCGGACACTGCAAACATTATTACCTTTTTTTAAAAAGATATCATACCTCTTTTAGCCAACATTTCTAACAAACTAATATGTATATCAGTACACTACAAGGTTCAAGTTCCTGAAAAGAGTGCATAGTTTATAGTTTTAAACTGAGTTGAAAATTTTTGTTCTCTAACTCAGATTTCAAGTCCGAGGATCTGATAAAGAGTTTATACTACTATACTATATACTTATACTATATATACTAGTTTTTTTTATATATAAACAAAATATATATTCATACATTTTTTGCTACCCTTTTTTTCTCTTGGCTGATAATATAATTTTATAATGCGTTAATGCGTAAACAAGGTGGAAGTTCGTCACTCTACGTATCGTAACATGCTTCACTGGGGCTGCATGCAAATTTCAAATACATAGCTCATTTTGTTCCTGACATACTATTAAGACGGTTGGACAGACAGATAATTATACAAAAAATGTGACACAAGAATTATTATAAACTTATTTTTGTTGAAATAAAGTTTCCTTTTTCAAAAATCATTCATTGTTGTTTTATACAAAGTTTAATATTTAAGTATGCAATATTTCTCGATATTATCATACAAACTTTGATAATGCATTGGTTTTCATGTAATATTAAAATAATAAAGGTATACATCAAGCAATTTTAAGTGGCTTGTTAGACATTCGGCTAAAAGCTGGAGCTAAACCTTATTTATAGATCACGTATTACTTGACACGTATATCTAGTATAATAAAACTTTTGTAAATTTAACTTGATCACATAACCAATATTTAAAGAGAAAGCAGACTGTTCTTATCAAAACTAAGTTGTATATTAAACATCCAAAACCTTATATAAGTCACCTCCTCAACGAAGTATAATAATTGACTTATTTAAAACTGAGAAAGAGCCTGAACTAATGATATAATCTTTGAGTATGGAGGTCATGTTATATAACGTTAGAACTATGTAGTATTAAACAATAATAAATATTTTATTGCTTTATCATAATTGAAGAAAGTTATGCGAATACTATGAGATTCTTTCCCATTATTTTACTCAGTTTACTGTTTAAAACTCTGCCTTTGCTTTTAGTCTACTAACGTGAAGTTTCAAAATCAATGAGTTTCTACTGATCTTATTTTGGATGTTTAAAATAAGAGCTATCACGCCAGTTAAATGCAACAAGGATAGATAAGAAACAAAATGCGTCCATATTGTTCCTCCAGGAAAGTGATTTAATGATAACATCATCTCTGTAATTGAAATGTGTTAAATAACACCTAATATAAAATAATAAAGCCTGTTATATAATCTTAACAATCAGTCGTTAGATGATGAGTGTATAACAATACATTATTGTATGAAATCGCTTTGTGAAGGTAAGCATAAAAACTAGATATGTTAAATACAATAAATTATTGTATAGTAGAAGTATTTTAATTTGTATCGCACTATTGCTTTTAATGCTATACATGAGTTAGCTCAATGTATTCAAGATTTTGCAACACAGTTCTTTCTAGGATAACTTAAACTTTATATCTAATCATCAGAAGCAACTGGAATTCTATAATGTTGTGTGTCAAGCCTATTTATATTCTACACCTAGGCACAGTGCAGCTTGTATCTAGTTATAACTTTGGTAATTCCACTTTTGAACTCTCTAAAAGTCGTTAGTGTTTGATGCCTAGCAATTTTAATGTTGTATTTTTTGACATTCTTAACTTATTAGAGACCTCATTTAGGACCTACAAAAGTTACGGCACTTTAAGAGGTATGAGATAATACAATATTACAGGTATTTTCATCTTCTTAGCACAATAAAAAATTCTTTCAATATGACATATGCCAATTCTATAACCGTAAAACCTAAAACTTATATAACTATTGAATGCTATAATCATCAAATCATATTTTCAACTTAGAACCAACCCTTTTCCTTTTCAAATTCCTTCAAGAAACAGCCTCACAATATGACTATTGAGAAAGAGGGGCGAGTACCTTCCTTACAATTGACACAGACTGGAAGTTGTATTCAACGGGCTTCTTCCCTATTTACGAGTTTCCTTCAAATACATTCCCATACCCGTACTTTTTTATGAACCTTCTTCAACTCCTGACAATGACATTCGTGCTGGGAATTATGATTCCCTTGCACTAGATTTGTTCTATTGGTTAGTGTTTTCGGCCTGTATAATCTATATTTCATTTTCACAACCCTTTAACAAATTTTAATATTGAACCCTTTAACCCTTTAACAGCCTATATCATATTGGAAATACTTAAGAACTTTTCTTTGATAAACTGCACATCGTGATATCGAACTCGTACTTTAATCAAACAGCCATTGTAACAGTGTTCGTTAGAAATGTTCAACACTGGGTTTTGCTCAAATTTACAATGTACAAAATCTACAGTATTTTTTCAAGATAAACATCCTGAACATATTCTACTGTACATGTACTTGGTTATACCTATATAGAATTTTGTACAAATAATGCTATGAAAATGTTTCGTCTACCAAAAACCCTTTGTTTTTCTCAAGTAGTTCCTAACTCTTATCAAAATTTTCTATCAGATTAACGTTCCCACTTGGGATTTCCCCTCTATCAAATGATTCCCCCCCCCTTATAGTCACAACCTCGTGTAGATTATCTGTAGCTTGTTCATCTTCCGTATTCAGCAATTAACCTCTCCTACAATTCCCATTATACTTTTGTTACTTTACTTTGTATTGGCACTATAATTTTTAATTATGTATTATGAAACAGTTTAACTTCTGTCAGAAAAACACAGCATTAGGGTATTAGTGGTATACTAACATTAAAAATATAAAATGTAATTTATTCTAGGAAAGAATAATTAGTTTTCACTTGAAAACGCAATACACTTTTAGTTACGTTTCTTATTTCATAACTTTTGTTTGAAGATGGAATGCTCATAAGAACAATAGAAAAATTGAAAAAAAGTAAATTCTATAGTGATATGTATTTGAAAATCGTTCTTCGATTTTAGTTCTCTTTTATACAAACAAATCCTTTTGTATGCATACTTGTGTTTTGTAACAGATGTATGGTACACCAAATTCCGAAATAACCTGGACATCTTAAGCAAGTCCTATAATGCTATTGCTGGATACATTGTAAATAAATCTCCGTACGAATATGGAATTAGAAAACTTTTTCCTCATTATAGTTAAAAAGTAAAAGTATAAATGAGCATTAACTTGACGCTGGGAGAGTAAAGTATGTTAGAATGTATATCCCGTGTTTAATTATAAACGTCACTAGGGGATACCCCGTACACTCGTGACAATCTCGCTGTCTTACTTATTAGTAATATTGCTCCCGGAGGAAATATAGAAAAGCATATAACATTCGGAATTTATATCAGCATATACTGATGCGTTACTGTTAATAAATACTCTATGGCATTAGTGTATTTTTTACAGTTTCAATATGAGATTTCCTATTTTAACTGAATTGACAATGAAAAAGTATAATCTAAAACAATTTCAGAGACACTTTCATCATAGTACTTATGTAACTCAAAATATGATAGCAGTAGTTATAAAATATTTATTAAGTCCAGAAACTCACAGAAATATCAGAAAATGTATATTCGAAGGTGATAATATCGTAACGTGTAAGTGGTAATCGTCCATAGGTCGTAAAATGGACAGTGATGATTCACCGCCTATGTTAGAAATAGTTTGATTGTGATTGTTAGACCAATGTCTGAAATTGTAATTTTAATTTCTCCATAATACACAAACTATACAATAATGGTACTGTACGGCGTACTATTACGGTATAAAGAGACGTTTAATTACAATATTGTCTGAATAAACACAAACAGAATGAATGAGTCAAGGATCGCGTTATACCGATGTTCTGTTCCCTGAGCTGTTGGCGTTTTATCGCTGAAAATAGTAAAAATAGCGTATTATATATTAGTCAATTATCTTTTTAATTGTCTTTTAATTTTTATAATTTTTTTTTTTTGTTACACTTAAAAATAGCAGGAGAAAATTTCCTTTTGAATATTACACATTATTACACATCTACTGGCCATTGAGTGGTATTTTGGAAGTAACTTTTAATACTTTGGTCTCCAGGTTGATTGTTATATAGGCCTCCTTAGCATTAAATGTACCTGGTAAAATAAGACACTACTTTAATTTACTTTTTCTATACTACTCCAGTGCGGGTCTATGTACTTCTATATAGTTTAGTGGAGAATAGATCTAATTTTAAGTTTCATAGCACTATACGTTTTTATTAATGGACAAACTATAATCCGTTTAGAATGTTTTTGTAATTATTATGATTTAAATACAATCAGATATTACGTTTAAAATGTACCTAAATCATGCGGTGACTTACTATTTCAACAGTAAAAAAATTAATTCTGCAGTTTTGCTGAAATTCAAAAGACAGGATGTAGTTAATATTTATATTTGTGTGTGAAAAAGTTTGTAGTATTGGAGAAATCCCAACAGTCACATTACCACCCCCATTAAAGTTGCATGCGAAATTTTAAGTCTAAAACTCATGTTAAACTTGACAGGACTCTGGACGAACAAAAATAAAAATAATACTGCTTCCAGGTAGACAGAGGATACAGCCAGGCTAATGAGTGATAGGCTTCAATGTCTCTCAGCCAAACTTTATGACCAGTAACATGAACTCATTCTTGTCTATGTAGGAATGAAGTTACATGTAAACTTTCCATAGATTAACATGTACTTGTTTTACAGTAATTATTTCGTAACATACACAGCTGAAAACACAAGCAGATACACAGACAAAAAGAAGAGCGAAGCTAAGCAAAATTAAAAAAAAATTTTATAGTTCAATTTGTTCTTATTGTTATTATCGAGTTATAGGCTTTGCTAATGCTCAGCCAAATGCTAAGGAGTGGAACGCACCATAATCTACCAAAACAATGTTGCCTGAAAGGAAGTTTCATTCAAAATATGAATTATATTAGTCATTCATTCTGGTGAAATATACTAAATCACGAGACAATTCTCAGCTGATAAGTACTTTTACTTCAGGTATTTGTTAGTTAGTTCTCCTGTTATATTTAAAGCACACAATGAAGTGTGGTTATTATGACTAGATTATTCAGTCAGCCTCTTTAGGTTTTGAACAGCAACATACAAACCGGTATTTAAACCTACGTTATATTCCAGGAATGTATTTTTAGAAATTTGAAGTTTTATTAGTTTTTTAATGAAAGTTTTTAATTTGGAAATGTTTGTCGTGTAACTGATACCTATATATTAGAACTTATTTTTATGTCCAACAAATATTGAATCAGAAACACATTTTAACAAACGCTATTTGCTTTTATTCCACATATTCCAGTCATATTCCTCAGTCATAGTTGGTTTTACTGAAAAATAAAATATTAAACGTGGGCATTACACTTAATAAAATATAACATGAATTCAAAATTTTAACAATTCATGGAAATATTACAACGTTACAATAGACTGAAATGTCTAATTATTATCAAGATTATCTTATAGGTTTTGCTACAGAGTGAACCAAAAATAAATTAATCCGTTAAAGATCATAATTAATATTAAATATTAGAATGAAGAAATTAATTTTTTTATAAAAACAGTAATATCCATATAAAAACCTGTATAGATGGTTAATTAACCCAATTACAGCCTATGTATTTGCCAGTACATAACAATAATGATACGTACTTCGCAACATGTAACTTCTTTGATATAAAACTAATTAGATTGTAAGTTCTTTGACATATTCATTATATCTAATGCAAACTATCCAACTAGGCATATATTACTAATTCTTGTAAATGTAATTATAACATCTTTCTTCATGAATCTGTTAATGTTTAAAAGGTTTAACTTAAATTTAATTTTTGTCCCAATATTAAAAATTGAAACGCTGACATTTTAAGCGATACTTTGCTTTCAACTCTAATGTGAATACTTGCAGAGAAGTGGTAATAAATGAAATTGATTTTACTTCTGATGATTCCAAACTAGCAATTATTCACTACCCTCCAAATTTTGAATAAACATACCATTCTTTACAGCTAGACTTCCTGCTTCTATGTTGTTTTTTATTACTACTACAACACTATTTAAGCAATAAGCAATCATTCCACGAGTTCAATAAAAATATACAATGGGACGTTCGTTCTTAAAATAGAATACATTTTATAGTATGAAAATTATTGTTTATTCAATTGTGTTTGTCCTCGGTATCAGATTGGGTATGAAACGGATTTGAATTTTTTCGTTGTAGTTTTCATTTTTTAACCGTGTAAAAAAGTATTTTGAAATGATAGCCAGTTTAGAATAGAAGACTTCAACAATATTTGGTTTAGGTGGAAATGAATCATGATGTTGAACCGATTGTTCGTGTTCAATGTAACGATAATATAATCAAAAATAGAAAGTGCAAATACATTTCAGCATAGGACCACATAAACGATACAAGAACTAGTAAAATACTTACCTTAGGAAAATCCCATCAGTTCAAATTAAAATTACCAAGGTACTTTAACTTTACCATCTGGTGACTTCATAACATCCGCTGTAATGTAATCTCAACCTAATGACACTCTTCAAAGTTTTACGGACTCAAGTTTACCAAATTTTTCAACTTATTCAAAGATTATAAACAGTGCAGTGATTAAATCTGACACGTAATTATTTTCATTTAAAACTCATATCACATCCTACAAGATGTTACTAGAATTCAAAAAAATATCGCAATTAAAAAATTAACAACGCATTAAAAAAAGGAATTATATACATTTTCTATTTGACATACAGTTATGTTGATAAAAGTTTTAGATGTAATTTAAAAGAATAAAGAGAAGGAAATTACACTGTAAATAATGCAGTTGCCGACATTGCATATATGTATAATAAAAACGAGATTTTGTCTCGTTGAAATTTTATCACCAAAATATTCATACCTTATTTAAAAATTTGTATTATATTTCCGGGCGTCCAGATATAGCCAAGTAAGTCCCTTATAAATTAAGGAGAATCTGGGTAAAATAGAGCATAGAAATGTTTCCAAACGGAAATGGTCGAGCCTAAATATAGCGAGCATAAATATAACGAGTCTACATATAGCATCTTAATGTTTTCAAGCCGGATAATGATTTCAGCCGAAACCCATGTAATAGGTTCTAAATTAGAATGTTTCCCCCATAAAAATGTTTCCAATCGAAAATTACTCTACACATTATATTTGGATTTAGTCTAGTCGGGTATTTTTACATGACATTCTCGTCATCCGTATCCGATGATTTTATCGTTACTAGGATGTACGGTTATGTGTCGGCTTAATGTCAAGAAGGACGTTAAACAGCTTATACATTTTATTTATGTGGAAATTTGCAATTTTATTAGTAATATTAAGTACTTTGCTAATACAATCTTTACAAGGTTAAGATATACATTTTTTTTTAATTATTGCTCACATATCTGAATGAAGGGATTTTCTATAATATTTCTAATTTATTCCCGAAAAACTTGCTACTTGAAATAAATCTAAAGTATAATCCAACTTCCAATAAATTATAATCCAATTAATACTTCTAATTACAAAACTGAAACTATCAATGTACGTGTATAAACTGGAATCAAACAAATATCCACGTGGGCGCAAAAAAGTCCGGTTAATTGTCAAAGCCAAACCGATTTTCCCTCACCTGATGTAGTCTGACAAAGAGTTTTATGTGTTTCCAATAATTGCGGCTGTCCATCCTCTCTCTCCCACTGGGTATTATGGAAACTACCTCCTTTCTTCGTTAAAGGAAGTTGTAAAACTACCTGCCGTTCACTCGTGAATCACTCTTCTTTTTTCCATAGTCTCTTCATTAAAAGTATTGTGTAAAAAACTACCACTTTAGGGGAGAGTCCGGAATTTGATTTTTTTTATATTCAAACATATACACATAAAATTGAACATAAATATATGCTTAATATATAATAAACTATTTCCGAAACTTTTAATATTACTGTATGATTTTCAAAATGAGACTTCCAATAAAATTTACTATAACAACCGAATACTTGCATAGGTGAAAATTACTATTGATTTTAATGACCTGCGACGTTGTCAAATGTGCCATATTTTTAAGTTCAACAAATTTTCTTAAGTTTACGTTCTTTCTAAAGCTTTGAGCACAAAGTTCATTAAAAGAATTTTTAAAATAGATAATGTGTTATGGTTTTGTAAACTGCAAGTACTGAATAATCTAATGTAAATAATCTAGTTTAGAATAATCTAGAGCTAAATAATCTTCGCATAAGAGGCATTACGTTCGCTTTTTTTAATAAATTAAATCGTTGTGTGTAATCGGTTATAAATTATATTTAAATTTATTGACAACTATTTTATAAATACTTATTCTGTATGGATACACCTTCAAAAAGGGATATAAATCGGTTTGTTTTATCGGTTATAAATTTAATTAAGATTTCTTGAGTAGTATGTCATTAATTTTAGTTCTCTGAGTTAAAAAAACTAATTGTCTAAATTCTGTCAACTAAAACCATTATCAACACTTTTCTTAAAGATTCTGTAAATATTATATCCAATACTTCCTTAGTTTTGTTTACAATTTTATAATATATTAAAATATAATTCATGAAGTAAAAGTCTGTATGAACTATTTTAAAGCAATATGTAGAAAAATCACATACTACAACGCCTAAAATTAATGCATAGAAATCTATTAAAATGTGGTACGTAACGTAATTCTTTCCTCCTAACTTAATCAGTTGTTATAAGAAAGAATATTAGGTAGGTTTTCACAAACCTAGTACACATAAACTAGTTTATAACTAATCTAAATATGATTACTGTAAACAATGTTTAATATTAAAGCTTCTTTACTGTAAAACCTTATTTATTAGATTGAATTTAATAATATTTGATACGTTAAAAGAATTTCCTAGAAATAAGGCGTGAGATAATATTCCGGAAGAGCAAGGTTTGATTAAAGATGCTCTCGAGAAACTCATTCAATACTATCTAGTATAATAGTAGAACTCAAAAGGTTTGAATTGAATTACTTAATGAATACCCACGAAGATCGAACATTAGATACATTATATTCAACTTTTTCTTTGATTTAATCATTACTAAATTAAATTAATCACCACTATTATTTAATAAAAAACACAATAATAACTTAAAATTAAATATGACACAATATTCGTTACTTTCTTATTTTGCTTGTACCTTTAGGAGCTTATACCAGATGTCCCAAAAGTCCCACCCCCTTCTAACTTTTGAACGGAATTAAACAAACCAATATCCTTTGGGGGGTAGTTATATAATGCCAAATGATGATTTTTGCGCTACATGAAAACTTAGGCCCTCAACCCAAATTGGGGGGTTGGGAGTCAAGTCAAAATTTTTTAATGTGGGATACTTATATTGGAATGTTAGGAACATATAATTACATAATAGTGAACCTATATTAGGTGAAGTGGTGGTGTGAAGCCAAGCGGGTTAGTAAACTAATGCAGTTTGGGGATAACATGGGGATTACCACCCCTAAGTTAGTTGGGCCATTTTAGTTCAGTAAACCTCAGGTTCCAACTCAATATTGTTAATTGGAATTACTTAGTTGAATTACACTAAATTCGTAGAACCAATTTAATTAGTTAAATATTTTGGAGTGAGACACTGACGTAAGTAAAAGAGGCAGGTGAGGAGTAAACCATTTAATTTAGTATAGTGCCATAGTTAACAATAAACTGTTGTGAGTTATTGTACTGTCAAAAAAGTCCAGCAGCAGACGGGAAGTTATCAGTTTAAGAGATACTATCATTATTACAACACAGTAAATATATATATATATATATATATATATATATATATATATATATATATTATAACGTGTTTACCAATCGATAGACAAATGCGATATATACATATATATATATATACTGCTCCGCCAGTGACTCGTAATATGAATTTATTTATTTGTACAACTGCGGTACATCAAACTGTTCTATCAAACCACTAAACAAACAGTCACTTATAAAGTAAAATGTAATGCTCACATGATGAAACCCTGTACAATAATATGTTATGCTACAATGATAATATTAGTATAAATTAAACCAAAGCAATTTTAATATATGGTTATAATTATTACAAAAATCATAATTTGGCGTGATATAATGGTTTTTGCATCTTTTCCATCTCATTTAGCATTAATTTCCCTACAAAATGAAATTAATTGAAATTTATAAAATAAAACTATAAAATTTATACAACATGAAAATAAATGAAATTTATATAATAAACCATAAAATGAATATGTAATATCTGTTTATAAAGTGGTTTTTACGAGGAAGGCTGTAACTGGTTATAAATGTATAAATGCAAAAGTTTTTGCTGAAGAAAATGTTTTAGTTAATAGTTTATGAGGTCCCTTTTCCAACCTTGGTAAAATTTTCTTTCATCATGATACGGAATGAAATAAAATTACGTATTTTTTCGTGTTTTATATCTGATAAGTGTTTTACAATTAATTGTATTTTAAGGAAGAATATAAATTATTATTCTACAATAGTGGCATTAATAATGGTTATACATTTTTCACATTTGATACCTTGAAAAGTTATAAGAATAATTTAACCTGCAATATTGTTGCATTAATTGCATAACATACTTATTATTACTTTGTATTTAGCTGGATTATCACATTAATACAACATTATGTTATGTTTTATCTCATATTACAGGTCTGTTTTTATAGTTAGTTTCTATAACATGACGAATATAAAACTGTTTATTATTAGTGGTTACTGCAGTATAATTTTCCTAAAACGCTTATATTTTTACTTATATTTTATATTTGATTTATGAGGAATAAAGTAAGTATGTGCTGACGTAAGAACTGACATGTGAAGCTGCCATTTGTCTCAATACATTTACGATCAGCTCAGAAGGGAATTGGAGGATCTGATAAAAACACAGTGACAGGAAAAGTGCATTAGTCTTCAGCTTGACTTCGTCAGTTGCTTCCTCAGTCACAAGGTTACATAAACAAGAATGATGTCAACTTATGAGTGAACAGTTGTGTCATAGTAACGGAGTAAACTCTGATCTGTGTTTGTAACTTTTATAGTAACTGTCACACATATTGACTATAAATATTATATGAGAACAATAAATACATACATGCACATATATATATATATATATATATATATATATATATATATATATATATATACTCTTCGTACTTATATATATTGCCATACTTCCTTTCCTTACTGAAAGTTTATCATAACGTCACATTTCTGCTGAAAAGGAATGAAAGCCTCAGGAATTGACACTGGTCCAACTTTTTAAAACCTGGTTGTGTAGTTTTATTCAACGGATGTTCTTTTCTTATGTATTTCATTGCAACGGCTGAAATTTATTATTAATCACAATCGTGAACAAATAATCGTCAATTGAACTAGATTACTTTTGGTATTTCAGTAATCTATTAGTCTTCTAAAAAATGTGCAGTTGTTTTCTAGGTCATTGACGACGTTTTTTCTGCTGTTTAACTAAACATTATTTCATCTTATATTTTGTTTGAGGTCTGTATTGTAAAAATTTTATAAGTCAAATTTGTCATTGGCTGTAACAAATTTTGTTAAAGTTAGGTACGTTACAAATGTCATATACAAATGTCACGCGTTCAAATTCTACCATACACTTAGAAACGGGAATATGCCCAAAACAATAGCTGCGAAAATTTGTTATTGAATTAGCGAAGTTCCAACACGGAAATCCAAGCCTTGTGCTATGTAGAAAATAGGTTGTAATTAACGGGCAAAGAATGGCATAGTATAGAGAGATATTAAACTTCATAGATTTCATTTAATTTAAATACGCTTTTAATTTATAATAAGAATATAATACAATCCAATAGTACTGTGCGGCATTGAGGGTAAAGGGAATGTGCAATACTAGATTGTCATAATTTCTAGATTATAGACTCCGATATCCACATGTCAAAGTATACCTTCGAGTGCGGAGATCGGTACAGCTGAAAAGAGTCCCTAGTAATTTTCGACACTATACCGATTACCTCTGACTATCTCATGTCACTGAGGTTTATGTGTTTCCAATACTAAAATTGCATCGTTCGTCTTCCATTTGAAGCAACTTAAGCCCAACAAGTTTTGAATGTCGGGGACTTAGGATTGTGCGCATCTTTACAGGGTATCCCAAAATTACTCTATAAGGTTCACTTCATGGTTTATTAAAAATCAATTTATAAAAATATATGTACGACACAATATATGATTGTATCTTGCTATGATCTTCGTCTGAAGTGATGAATATTTATTATAATACAAAGATTATTTTCACTGTTTCCAAAATGCCAACCAATAATATGGTGATTGATTAAAACAGGCATGACAATTTTCACCAAAGCCGTTGTAAGAACTTAATCCTCAAGAGACGTTAAACTAACTAATAAATACTAAACTTTTAGCACATTGTTTGTTACCTGAATTTGTCTAGAATACTTCTTTCTAGCGTATTTATCAAAGTTATGATTTATACGTTCTTTTTAACTAATATGTAATAAAGCAATTGTTAAATTGAAACAACTTTGAACTCGAACCTTTTTGATTGCATAATTTACAAAATAGTATTTCGTTATGATAATTACGTAATACTAAATCGTAACTCATATACAAATTACCTTATAATTTAAACATTGTTTTATTCAAATCGAATGGATATTCAATCATACATTAAAATGTTTAAAAATGTTATGCTGATGAGAGTTTGTTTGAGTTCAATACATATTTGAAAGAGCGATTCGTTGTAATAAAAACAAACACAGTTAGACCATTTTAATAAGTGCAAACCTAAACGAACTAACTGCAAGCTAAAGTTTGCTGCAACAATACTAACTGAGGAGCCAAGTAAGTGATAAGTTTAAATGATGAAGATAGTTGTCAGTAAGTCAGTACTAAAAGCCATGAGAGACGTTTCAATCAGTTTACTTGGTATGACGATAAATGTTCGTTAAAAGCTTTTTGAATTGTTTATGGATGTTGATCATAGTTTAAGAAAGTTAATACTTGTTTTCCACAGTCAACGTAGTATCTCAGTTTTAAAATGATACACAAATAGAACCTTCCAATAAAATGTGCTAATCTATATGAAGTCTATGTAAATATTAAAAACTTTAATTTGTTTCTTTTACGCTTTGATGTGAAAGCAAAATATCGGATAAATTACTAAACTCGTTCAACAGCGATCAAGGCGGAAGATTGTGTATAAAATAAAAATAAAATGGGTAGGAAATGTGGCGTTAAAATATCACACTAGTGCACATGCTCCACTACTAGGACAGAAACAAAAGATATTTTAACATTGATTTATAAATCGTTTTCCGTAATTATTCGTATAATTAATACATTTCCTGAGGCAAACTCACAATGATCAAAGTTTAGAACACCATGAGGGCTCCTCATGCATGATCAGTTTCCCTTACCCCGCAAGACCAGCAATGCCTCACAATGAGTACTTTTGTGTACAGCAGCGTAAGTGATCATATTTGTGGCTGTAAGTAACTATAGCGTTAATAAGATTATTTTAGTGAACTTATTTAATACTTTACTGAAATTGAACCGGTTGAATCATTGGGAGTAGTAAGAAAACTATGGAATATACGAATACTATCTCAGATATTGCATTCAATTTAAGGAATGTGATTATGTGGAATGTGTTTTTAAAATGTTGGAATTTGTACGTGGAAGTGTTAAATATCAGCTGGTAATATTGAACACGGATTTAGTATATTTATGAGAGATTTACAAGGAAAGCGTTATGTTTATTACACACATTGCCAGCTACACCGGGGCCAGGTGCTCGTAATGCTTAAGTAAGGCTCTGATCGACTGTCGATTTCATGAAGTGCCCCTAAGCTGCTTTACCAATGCGCTCACGAACTAATATCTTTTCACGACCTAATGGTCTTTCCACTATTGGATTTTCTCAATATACGAGTATGGCCAACCATTTTCCCAAGTTTGATATTATCCTTTATACAGTATCTTTGCGTGGTTGCACTTATAACATTATCAAATAAACTGTTGGTGTAGGTCATTTCTTTCCGAATATCAAAATCATTTTTATAGGTACTGATGATTTTTGTGTATTCACAAACATAACCGTTTCAGTCACATTTCTATCACAGTATTGTATATAATATATGTTTGTATACCATTGCCCTATACAAAAATTCTATTGTATTGTTGTAAATCCACAAAAGATATACGTTTGGTTTTGTATGGAAAGGCAAAACAAGCTCACCATATAGATACAAAGTGCTTGCAACTTACAGCATTAAATTAGTAATTGTTTTATTTGTAAATTTTTAGTAATACAAATGGTGCATAAGGATCAGTTCATTCTTCCAATAAGATTTTTTTATTCAATGAAAGGCCAATCTCTGCCCAAGTAATTATTTTGCCTCTCTTTGTGGGTCACTGGCCTGTGTGAGGAGCTTATCAAACAGAACAAGAGGGAGTTGAACAGAACAGTTTAAAGTTGGTGGTTATATACAAACATTATTTGAACCTGCCTTATCCCTACCTCAGATCCCAAGTCCTATGTCTTAGACCACTCAGCGACCGGCTCTCTATCTTGTCAGAGATTTTTTAGAAATTTTTTACAGATAGTCAATTAAATTAAAAATATAAAGAAAGCCTCGTTTCACCACGTGGAAGTTAGAGCTAAGAAAGCCTCTCTTACACTTAACCTTAGGACCAATGGCCTAAAGCTGCGTTTATACAGGCGAGAAATTGCGCAAGTTTTTTGCTAGTACAACTCTTGAACCCGCCTGTAAAAGGAGTACACTTATCGGGTCACTAATAATTAGCTGATTGTTACTAAGCTTCAATTACTGGATCTTTGTTGCTTTACTACTTTTAGCAGACTACTATATTTATTTGGATGCATATTATGTTGCTTTGCAGAACTAGTAATTAAATTAAAATTTTTATCTATACTGTACGATATTATTAACTAGATTTACTAAATAAACAATTAATTTAAAAAAAATTACATTTGTTGTTACCTAACTTCTCATTTGAATAACTGACTTACATTAACAACTGAAGTCAATGGCCAATTGTTTAAATTTTATTTAGTCAATTTAATGTAACAACATTTAGTAATATTTTGGAATATTTCCAAAATTTTAGTATTTTCAGTTTTACATCATATGTTATTTTAATATTAAGTGTAACAAAAATAATGTAAATATTTGTTTGTGGAGTTGTCTAATGATGAAACCTTTGGTTTCGAAAGGACTCGTCCAAAAATAAACAATTTGGAAAAGTATTGTTTTTATTAACATTTAGTAATAGTTAAAGGTTGTTTATATTTGTTACTAAACTTCATTTTTATGTTCTACATGCTATTAACCCTTTGTATTGTCTCCAAAGTTCCCTAAGAATTTCAAAATATAAACACAAACCTTTTACTAAATAATGTGATCACTTTAGGTGTCCTGTCCTGTGGAAGATTTCCAGTATAATACAAGGTTAATACTTTTAAATGTAGGCTCTATGAATCTTGACACTACGAAAGGTAATGTGTAGTCAGAAAGGTGTTCTACACACGTCAGCATTCTTCTTTGAGGTCCTTAAATACGAGAAAAATGTAATTTAACAACCAAAACACATTTGAAATAACATAATATGTACATGAATGTGTAAGTAAAAGTATATAAGTATTAGATTACATGTGCGCGAGTTGAAACATCACGGTAAAAATACTTTTTAATATATACAAAATTTATTAATTTCAAATAGCTTTTTGTTAACTTTACCGAAATGGAAATAAACGATAACGAAATTGGTATTCCAAGAGAAGGAGATTACAATGATCTGTCCCTAGAATATTATTGGCTGTTGTGGAGCATTTCTCAGTAGCGGGGAAATCACACAACTCTGGCTTAGTGACTAAGCATGTTTTGCTATAGTCAGATTAGCAGTATATATTGCACTGAGTCCGTTATCATTGATCAAGCCCCATAAACCCTGTGCAATTAATTGGTATACTTATATTACTTACGCATTAACTGTTATCATACAATTAGGGAGTTAGTGCCTTAATCGCATTATTCATAGTGCTTTTTATCGAAAAGCCGGGTGATTGAAGAACTAAATTTCAATTTTTGAAACTCGTACATTTTTGCTGTTTTTTACTTTATTAAAAAGTTTAGTAAGGAAAAATATTTTTAAAATTGTTTTGTTTTAGTACAATAAAAGCCACTGGAATCTTATATAGTTTCAATATAATTACGTTTACATATTTACATATAATTCAATTTTGGCAGGTTAAATAAGTTTAACTCATAAGTTACAATGATTTTAAATGATCGATATGTTATCAATCATTAATTGTAAAAAGTCATAAGTATTTTAAAGTGAGATGTATTTCAGATGTTTAATTACTTTTACAAAACTGTGCAAAATATTATTAAAAAATCAAACCATATCATTTGCGACCATATACCAAACAGGGTTTTAAGAAAAAGAATAGTATATTTAAAAAAGGAACAGTAAATACATTAGGATGACGAAAATTAAATTGGTCCTCAATTCTTCGAAGCATTATATTACGGATTTATAAATATTTATATAAATTTAGTATTGGGAAAGAATTTATGATTAATTTGACAAGGCAGTAATTAATTCCTATTATTATTGGTAGGTGACAAGAAACTTGTATATTTTCATATCAGGGTAAATAACACACCCAATATATAATTTAGTGTTCATGGCAAATGTATTTTTTTATATTAATTCTTAAAGAAGAATTGCAACTTACCGTTTGCCATCAATAAATATTCATTTAACTAAAATACCAATTAAAATAATGTAATATTTCAATGTAAAACGAGTTTCATTACAGAGAGTGTTTGATAATCACAGCTCCGTAAGTAAACAAAGACCTGGAGCTTGGTAACTATCAGCCCTAAGTTCTTCACTTCTGTCAACTTTAAAGCAGTTCCAGTGCTGGCGCAAAATTAAATGAAAAGCTGCATTTAATACTAAATATATAGAATAGTCGGTTTTATTTTTAAAACTTAACTCACAAATATAACATAGTCTTTCTAAGATTTTTTCCATTTTTCATTATGTTAGAAGATGAGAAAATTAACTACTAACAATGAAAGCAAAAGAACAAGCTTATTTAAACCTATTGAAATTTTAAATTAAAAATAGCTCTTTGGCCTGGTTTTATGGGTGTCATGATTTCAAAAAAATTATGGTTTAAAGTTATCTTTTGCCTTCTAAGAATGAAATTAATAATTTTATACATCCATGTGTAACTCCTAATTACAACTGAATCTCGGAAAATGGCGAGTGGTTAGCGTATACTATAATTGTTATTTCTTATTTATACTTTTTGTTATAGCAGAGAGCAGGAAGAACAATTAAGAAAATAGTTTAGTGATATGCTTTAAAGTAGTTGGGCATTATATTGTATATGCTATTATATCTAATTATGGAAAGTATAACATATAAAAGTATAGAAATATTATCCATGCTTATTGTTTAATTATTGGATAAGAAGACTACACATAAAGTGCTGAAAGATTTTGGAAAACTTCAGAAACTGGTAGCAGATAAAATATATGTACGAAATTATTTTAATATATTGAAAAATTTACGAAACATATTTAATACGAAACTTTAAAATTAGAGAGCCCATGTAGAGAAAAGCTAAAAATAATACTCACTCAATGTTTTAATAGGATAGAATGAAGTTTTAATAAACAGAACCTGGCCTCCTATCAACTCAAAAATGTCTAAATATTGGCTAAAAAGAGTAATAATATGTGGTGTTACGAACTATAAAATATACAAATATTTATGAATTATTGTTTTGTCAATGTACAGGACATGCAATGACGATTGCCTATTGTAATTAATTTTTCTACAATGTTTTAAACTGATTTAGTTTGCAAACCTTCATAAATAAAGTAAATACACAAATTCATGCAATATGTGTGTTACGAACCTATAAAATATACAAATATTTATGAATTATTGTTTTGTCAATGTACATGCAATGACGATTGCCTATTGTAATTAATTTTTCTACAAAGTTTTAAACTGATTTAGTTTGCCAAGCTTCATATATAAAGTAAATCATGGGCATACCACACATTCATGCAAAATGTTTAAACCAATTCAACGCAAAATATGAAATAACAATAACGTTAACAGAATTCCGGGTCTGATACATCACAAGGCATGCTATTCACGTAGGGGGTACACTGTGACTTTTACATATTTGGTGACATATCTCTAGATGAGAATGTCAGGAAGAACAGTGAGACAAACTGTACTTTTTTGCAATAAATCTTCAAAAACCCTATTGTCTTTTTTATTGAGTTTTCTTTACATGCCATTGCTATTATTCCTGCTGTTGTAAGACAGCATAAATAAAAGGCTAGGAAAAGGTGGAAGGGGTACATATTAATTTATTTAAATTACACTATTACGACATATAATAAATGCAGTATGTTGGAGAGATGACAAAAAGCGTGAAAAGAAGTTTTACGACTATTTTATTTTTCTAACGGTCAGTTAAAATGAATCAAGGAAGGAAAAAGGGAATCACAGAAAAAAATGTATTTTTGTAAGTAAAACGTGTTTAACTTTCAATCCTCTACAGATTAAACACCCAATAAAACTAGCGTAGAAGACGATGTAATTTTGCTATTATAAAATAACCTTATATCCAGGTCAAGAAACACTAGGTTGTGTACGTGTACAGTGAAAATCGGTTTTTAGTTCCTACTTTATTACTATTTCATGAAAATTCGATATTGTTTAGATAATTATATATACAGATTTTATTATTGGTGAACAATAATTCGCAGACTAAACTGCAACGTAAATGTGACATTGATGTCTCTCGAGCTATGAATGCTGTATATTGTGTGGTGGTGATGAATAGAATCCAATGACGTCATGACGCCAGACCAGGTACAGAGACTGCAAGCTCATTACCGTTACTATTTGATGGCTGCGCTGGGGCTTAACGTATCATTCGTTCTATTTATAACAGCACGCTCTGAAAAATATAGTATTAAACATGTACTTATCAACTATTAGTGGTTACGTGTTTTGAAGTAATTTTCCTAAACCAATTCGTAAACTTTGAAGTTGTAAAAGTACTCCCCTTAGCCATTGTCATTTGCCTGTTACGGGCGTATTCAAACTAGAATAGAAAGTATGATTCATATATGTGCATAAAACTTTTAATATAATTCCATACTATGTTCAAAAATCTTTCCTTCCTTCATGGTTCATTCTCTAGTAAAGGAAATTATTAGAGCTAATTTTCCAGTAGCAAAAGAAGATAATTTCAATAGTATATAATAATTAGAATAGAGGAATAGTATGAGTTTGATCATTATATTTCTTTAATTTTGCATGTTCAAGTTAAAATGCGCATTTCAGTTTAGGACTTATTTTCTATTAACTTACAACACCTCAATGCACCAGAAATTTAAAGAATATTATAATAGTTTGCAATATTTGTATTGTTATTATGTGATTATTATTGCTTATAAAAGAGTTAGATATTAGTATGAGAAATCAATTATCGTAAATAATTACACTTTAAAAAAACAAGAAGTACCACGAAGAGAGCTAGTAAGTGTACAAAAACTCAAGAATGTGCTGCAATGAAACATTGACACACTTGTTTTGGTTTGGTTTGTTTGTTATTCCAAATCCACAAAACAATGCAAGGTATAAATCAGGTAAAGTCCATAGATATTTATTTATATCGTATTGAATAAATACACGACCTTATTACTACATGAGTAATTATCAAAGAGGGATAAATAAAAAAAACTATATAGTTTTGTAATTAGCTTTCGCATATCGGCTAATATAGAATATATATATATATATATATATATATATATATATATATATATTTCAATAAACATTGTGTACTTGCTTCTCCGTGTGTGTCTTTATATACATTCATTAAATTTGTGTAAGTGGCAATAGCCATATTTAATTTAAATAAACATTGAATCACAAAAAGTACTTGCTCCACCGGGACTCGAACCCGGATCTCTCATTTGCCGGGTGATTGTGCTACCATTACACCACAGTGCCCTCACTTTTTACAATTCTATTATTTTGTTTTTGACCGTTTCTTTCACATATGTGTTTAAATAACCAAACTAACACATGATCGGAAGACCAAATACCTGTCAAATGACTTCTAATTATATACATTAGATTTGTGTAAGTGGCAATAGCCTAATTTAATTTCAATATATATATATATATATATATATTACTACAATATTATTACAATTACTAACTACATGTGTATTTAATATTAGTAATTGTTCAAAATTTCTGTACCGAACCATATCTTATCACAGGGTATCAAGTTATATTTAAAAAGTTGCTATTTAATAACCTATGAAATTATATGCAATATTTATATGTTA
This sequence comes from Homalodisca vitripennis, assembly GCF_021130785.1. Lineage (NCBI taxonomy): Eukaryota > Metazoa > Arthropoda > Insecta > Hemiptera > Cicadellidae > Homalodisca > Homalodisca vitripennis. The sequence goes on from NC_060213.1 coordinate 39,529,965, forward strand.
TTTATATTTTTAGTAACTTTATTATACATAATTTCTGTTATTGTAACTGGACCTTTGAAACATCTCAACGGCTATTAAAGGCGTTTGATTTATTTATATACCATAAGATTTTAGTTGGCTATTTTATTGCGTCTTAACAGTTTGAATAAGTTTGCTTAATTTGGCTACATAAACAACTTGTATGAGGCTGATTATACAAGTAATTTAATAAAATACGACTTTAAAAAATTCATTTAATAAAAGTTTTTGAGAAAATTGTAACCAGAGAAGTTCATTATTATAGTGTCCTGCGGGAAATATATATAGTAAACAATTAAATAGGTATTTTCTATTAGTATATTAAAGAAAACTCACAATTCACCAATAGTTTCTATAAGTAAATAGGTGCATATTGAGTATTTCTCATTTAATACCTAAAGAGTAAACAAATACTAACACACGTTTTTACTCATAAGAAATTTCGGAAAGTTATCTGAGGTATAAAAATACTAAACGAATTCTTGTCATGTATTTGTACAGAGTTCTACTTAACGGAATCAATACTCCAGGATTTCAACTTGCATACAGCTAAAAAAACCAAATTGAATTATATGTATGAAATTGCTCTACCTGTTTTTATAAACCAATTTTAAACATGTTTAAGGTACAGCATTGAAAGTAGGTACGCATATTGTAAATATTAATTGGTAAGCACATAATGAAAAATTACAATTATTATGTAAATTTACAGATGAATTAGTCTGCTTAACTCTATCCCACTAAGATTGTAAACTGTGTTTCCATTTTTGCCTGAGTTTTTACTGTTTTTATAATTTACTAAGTTCGTAAATAATTCTAAAAAAATTACACTTTTTTTAACTTTGATTAAATACACTCACGTATTGTACAGTGATATATATTTAATTTTATATATTTATACACCTATTTACTATTATATTTACTATTGAATGATTAACCTTAATCAATCATTAAGTTAGTACAATATATGAAAGTCAATTCCGTTTTACTAAACTGATTTATGACTCCAGTAAATGTCCAAAACCACAAATAAATGTGACCCTCCGACATTAACCAGCAACAGCACGACACTAAGCAAGCAGTCTGCATGAATAGAACATCACTTTGCTGCGGTTTTAAACTGGATACTCTTCCCGGACTAATTTGCAAAATGTATGTGTTTAGAAAACACGTTAGAAAACACAAAATTAGATACACGTATGTGTTATGGCTTAACAGAATTATTCCTAATGACAAAGTAGCCATCCAACAATAAAACAAGATATTGCAAGCAAAGATAACACAATGTATAACGGAATGATTTTATTTTATTATAAATTTTTAATTTAGAAAGTTAAATACGTGAAGGCCAATATAATATAAAATTTCTGAATACACAATATTGTTCAGTAGGAAGAATAAGTTAGAATATGTGACATCTGAAATATGAGTATTTTAAGTTATTATCATTGGATATAAAAATACACATCTCGAAAATAGTTTGAGGTACAAACAGTGTTTTACTGCAAACTTTTAGGAGTTTGTATAACAGTTCCTGAACACTTGTTATATTTTAACTAGGTTTTTAATTAACGGAGCTTTTTAAATTTTTAACGTGCGCCAAATAGAAGCGAAATTGCGTGACAAACTGGCTCAGTAACCTAAAAAAAATATTTCTAAAGTAAATATTTGTTACAAATTTCAACTTTTCCGCTCTATTGAGGCAGTTAAAATTTCCACTAGCCTCATATTGTAGCATAGGTGTATGTACATTTTTGAACCAGGGCTGGTTTTAATGTTCAGGGGTTATGGTCGGAGAAGCTGTGAGACATGTTTGCTACGTGCAACATGTTAATTGCAACATGTTAGGGAAAACATATGCAATTAGGAGAGTTAAAATACGATGACTATACAAAATCTATCTAAAAGCAAATATAATCCTGTTTATGCTTTTAAAAGTTAATAATAACGACATCCAAATAAATGAAATAAAACATTTATGATATGTACCATATATTCACGAATTTTAAAAACTAAGGAGTGTCGAGGTACAGTCACGTGACCTCAGGTAACTCCAGCTGCAGGCTGAGTACCATTTGGCTCAGGGCCACAAATATAAACTCTGGCTAAAATATAGCCTCGCCTCTCCTCACTAAGTTGCAGGTGTATGCTTTTGCCGTCTACTTGAGCTGTCTTTTAAAGTTTACTTACCTTGGTGATTTTTACATACAGACTGTAAGATAAGTATTTTAATTTTAACAATTTCAATTGAATTCATTTAAATCTGATACACTAGTTACAACGAATCTGATGGATTAGTATCTGACTTGTACTAACAACTATAGTCTATTGCAGTTGACATCAGTCTAGAAATTAACTTTAACTTTTCCTGATTGTATTTCTAAAACAAAATCTCATCATACTTCAAGAATTTAAATATTCAGTTTAGCACTATAACATGGGCTTTTAAATGGCTAATGTCATCTTAAAATAGTTCTGAAAAATTCGAACTACTGCTTAAAATTCCATAGAAAAGTTCACTAGTTATCCTGCTCAAAATAATGTCCAAGTTTACGATTAATTATATTTTATCTCCATTTATTCATTATTCATGATACTATATAAAAATGAGGGATTGAGAATTATTTATATATATTTATATATTTACAGACTGATGTCGCAATATTGAAGACTAAGCCACAATTAGAATTTATTATATCTTCATTGGAGAAGTAACACTGTTTAAATCTGTACCAAGAGTTATATTAATTTGTCATTGACATCTGCATTACATTACTGATCAAGCATCCCATATTTAATATTTACAAATACTTTCAATTACAAATTTCCAATCTAATTAACTTGATGACTTCTATGCTCAACAGGAATACCTTGAATGGTTGAAATATGTTGCTATTTTGTCTTACTCCATCCTTTCAATATATGTAAAGAAATTTAAAATGGTACTTAAATTAATTAACATATAATTGTGTTGTAACTCTAATGTTAACAAAGAACAGTTTGTTATAATTTAACAAGCACCATAAATTTATAACATTTGTTTGCTGCAATGTATTTCCTGTTGCCATTAGTTGCCAGGTGGTTGGAACTTTTAGTTAGGGGAAAAACTCTTCTCTTAGTGAGCCTTTAGTGTAAATAGCATATTTCCACTCTCTATCTTTCATGGATTTTGCTGAACGATGATGAATCCGTCATCGTATATCAGATCTATCGTAATTTCAACTCATTGAAATTAGCCAATACTTGTTGATAAAAGTACATATTTTTGTATGGACAGCAAACAAAACAAATATACGTATAGAGAGGTTAAGTCATTGAACTGATGAATAGCCTTGGACCAGGTAACCTCACTATAACCATGGTAGAATTATTCATCACATTTATTCACATGTGGCAAAGACTGAGGATGGCCAACCATTCAACACATCACGTGCCGGACACTACATCAACAATGTATGGCCAGTGTTTAAACTGTGGTCTGCTAAAAGCTTTCTGTCCCCAACCGTTGTTGAATTAACCATTGTAGAATTATTCATGACAGTTATTCACATGGGACAAAGACTGAGGATAGCCATCCATTCAACACATCACGTGCCGGACACTACATCAACAATGTATGGCCAGTGTTTAAACTGTGGTCTGCTAAAAGCTTTCTATCCCCAACCGTTGTTGAATTAACCATTGTAGAATTATTCATGACATTTATTCACATGGGACAAAGACTGAGGATAGCCATCCATTCAACACATCACCTCCCGGACACTACATCAACAATGTATGGCCAGTGTTTAAACTGTGGTCTGCTAAAAGCTTTCTGTCCCCAACCGTTGTTGCATTAACCATTCAACCCACTGGGACTTTACCATTCTCTCTTGAATGCTATCCCATTTGAATTCATGAATACATATTATGTGTTGGCAATAAAAAGGTGCCTTAAAAATAATAACATTGTATTCCCCCTTGATAAAAATTCTTTGGTATGAATTGTAACATTATTAACAATACTATGTTTATGATAATGATGCATAATAGTGCAGAAATAGATAACTCTGTACTATACTTAACCTAGCTTTAAAAATTAACCATAAAGTTAATGCTCAAAAATGTTTAAAAGCAGTATACTACTCAAACAATATAGTATTATATTTAAACTAAAATTGTGTTTTTGAATAGGTGTAAAAATTTAAAATTGTAAATAAACTTTTGATCCGTTATTTACAGCCACAGCCACTTCATAATTATTGAAGCGACACTCAATTTAATAATCTATTTACAATGATTGTAGTTTTAATGACCATTGCAACCAAAATATGTATTAATTTACTGTGAGGTAAGTTAGTTAAAGGTAACTGTTAGTAGGGGTTCTAAAAGTATTCTTTGGTGTCTTTACAATCAAATAATGTTTCTTCATCAATATAATTATAATGGTACGAAGCAAAATTCTGTTATCTGTGGCTGTCGAGAGAAGTTTTTTATATTTTTAATTACCTTCATATATAACTCATCCAGCTAGTTAAATTTATGTACATTCTTGGTAGAGCTAATTTTAACCTTCAAAGTAAGTCTCAAAGACCAACATGAGTCCATCGAGGGATAAATTATATAGAAAACGTGCGAAAGAACTCTCATCAAGTGGTGACTACGGTACTTGCAACACCTACAACTTAGGTTATCATTTTTATACTTGTCTTGATGAATATTTATGTCAAACCCTAAAAAATGTCTAAATGTTTTGGTATAGTCCATATAATAGTCCTGGTGATTTTCCTTTAACAATCTACATCCGTGATATAGATATTTATAAACAATGAGAGACAAATGTAAGTTTAGATGAAATTAAAACTTGATGGTGTGTAGGTTAGGGGACATTAAACACATCTCAGTGTAACTTACGTTGAAACCAAAACATAGGTATATAGGCATTTACCAAGTCGATCTGATAAGTAACTACTGCTGCTCTGTACGATTTTATACAACATAGTGGAAAACATGAACACAAATTTCATGTGTGTCCTAAAATAATAATGCATCAGAGACAAGAGCCATTGCACAAATATTTCAGCTGGTTAAAGTAAATTGTAAAAGAAAATTAAATTGAAACGCGTACTATTTGAGTTGTTTGGGTTTATTAAAAGAGGGTTTATTTATGTTTGCGTTATTATTCAAGATAGTATGGATTAATATGAGTACAATTACACTTCAGGACAACAGCTGAAAGTTAAATTCACACGCAACATCGAGCGACGTTGTTCATTTGAGCAATCGTGATCTTGCAAGTACGGTGGTGGCTTAAAGTTACCTAAACCTATTGGCCCCCAGGTTAAGTGTTTGAGAGAACTTCTAAGCTCTGCAAGAACTTCACCTAGTGCAATAATAGATAATTTAAATTTCTTTACCTTTTAACCTTGAACGGTTTCTAATATCGTTAACAGATCCCAATATAAGTGAGGGGGTATATAACTACTTTTAATGATCTGCAGTTTTATCTCTTCCTCAGGTAAAAAAGGGATATATAACTACTTTTAATGATCTGCAGTGTTATCTCTTCCTCAGGTAAATAACTAATCTAACACATAATTACAAACTATTTTAAAATAAATAAATCATACCAGAGCGTTAGACACGCGTAAGTCAGAAATCTCTCAAAGCCTCTGATTTTTTTACTGGTTCCGGGTCCGTACCGAGAATCAATTCTTTGTTAGAAATTTATTTTCGAATATGGAAGGATTGTGAAGGAAACAGGACTTTCCGGCCGTTTTCCATCGTTCAGTGATGTTTATTTGAACTTAGTTGTAACCGTTTTTATATTAGTTATTTACCTGAAGAACAGATCACATTACAGAACTCTAAACGTAGTATTACTGTTATTGTATCACTGAACGTTGGCAAATGTCCGTAAAAATCATGTTTCCTTCATAATCCATCCATCGTCAAAACATATTTCAAACAAAGAAGATGATCTACATATGTAAGACATTTCAATCTTATGACGTTATATTTTTGGGTTGATTGCTGTCAATCATGCTGAGTAACGATTTATCACTGATTAATTAAGCCCACCAGTTAACAACGGCAGGTCGAAGACACTACGCAAAAATTACTTATCTACTGTGTAATGAATGGCGAACCTTTTATATATAAGATATTTTTAACACCTCCTGTGTCAATCCTTTATACGGGGTCAATATGAAAGAAACAATCCTAATCTGGAAAATTATCAATAATTGGTTAAACTGTTGCAGATCTATCCAATTTTGCGGATTTGTTTGAAATGAAACAACCAAACAAGGAATAAACCAGCGTGAACCAACTTTAAAGTGTGAAACTTCAATGTATAAAGTTCTCAATTATTGTCATTGCAAAATTGATAGTTGATAAAAATACTACCAGAAAGACGATTGCTTATTTTTTGCTCTTGATAAAGTTACAAAGTCCACATTCACAACTTCACATTCTTTCAACTCTACATTCAGTTATCAGAAACAAGTCACCTGTTTACCTGTCCGAAAATTTCAAATTTATTTCCGATATAAGTGAGCGAACTACGAGAAGGGGATCCACGTTACTCTCAATTCCTGTTCATCGATCGAACTTCTTCAGTAGGTCGTTCACTGTTCAGGCATGTCGCCTCTGGAACTCTCTTCCTGATGATATCCGTATTATAGAAGGTCGGGCCCGTTTTGGGGCGGGGGTCAGGGACTTGTTGCTGGGCGGTCTGTAGGGGTGGCGGATGGCGGTGCTCGTGGCGTGCTTGTGGTCAGGCTGTGTGTTTGAGAGAATGAATGTAGCAATAACAAGAAATTATTTAAAAAGTAAATTGTTAATTTAATTTTTAATTTATCTTTGTTTGAAAATGTTCTACATATTCAGCTGATAAATTTGATTTTTAATTATTACATAATAGTATATATTTTGGTTAAATTTAAATTTAAAATGGAATTTGTTATAGTTTTAAGGTCATTAAATGTAAATATGTATATATATATATATAATATATATATATATATATATATATATATATATATATCTGTATATTATGTGAGGTTGAGTGGTAGAGAGGGCTAAATAGCCCTAACTCCGCCTCTTGAATAAAGGCATATTTCATTTCATTTCATTTCATTTCAAAGTGGCTATGTAACTGATTATTGTCCAATACCTTTTAATTAGGTGAGCTGACGACTGAAGTATTATTGATAAACATTTTAGTATTAGTATATCGTTACTAAAATGTAAGCAATAATTTTTTAGTAAATCACTTTCAATCATTATTGTTGAGGGTTAGGTCAAAAACTTACTATAATTTATTATTAATTAAAAATTTGTACAGACATTATTCAGACAATCTGAAAAAGGAGTTTTACATTGTTGTGAGGAGATGAAGCTTGATTATCACCTGGTTTGAGTTTTTAAATGGAAAACATTTCGGTAAACCAGCAGGAAAGTAACTTGCACTATACTGCATTTAAGATGACCACTGTTTAAGTTTGGGATAACAACATTATAAACGTAATAAACGTCAACTTGTTGTTTCAAATACCGATGAATCGCTACAATCAGCAAATTGTGTTTACTAGGAACAGGTAAGGATTGTTTCTCTACAAGACTAATTAGTGTTTGAAGAGAAGTAACAGTAATTCTTACTGTTTAAGAATCAAAAAGTAAATTATTATTTCCGATAATAAGATGCTAATTATTCTTTTGAAATACAACAAGGAATATGTTCACTAGACCGTACATGTAATCAGAGAGGAAAGACAATTTTCAAAACCCGGGAGAGAGTTAAGAAATTTTGGCGGCTTGAAATTCCATTAATGTTTATAGTCATGCACTTTAATCGACATCATTCTTACATACGTATAAATGGTTTCATATAAATAAAAAAATATCCAGTGCAAACTAAAACTTCAGTCGAACTCCATAGAGGAACATGCTCTTTATTAAACACGGTGATGTTCATTTGTAAATAAAGTTTTATACAATATTAACAAACAAATGATAGTTTAGAAGCGGATTACAGACTCATGAGCAGATAAAACACATAAGGGGAACTTTCCCATAGTGATAGTTAATCAAAATATACAAAGAAACCATAAAAACAAGTTATTCTCAAGGTACGACTCTGAGTTATAGACTTTGATAACGCTCAGACAAATCCAGTATAGGTTAATGCATAACCATCGATCCATATCTTGTCTAAAGTAAAATAAACTTGTGCAACGGAGTATTGAATAATAAAAATATTCCAAAATTATTAAACAAATTACCCTAACCGTTTGCTATTTCACACATTTAAAATCTCTAATGACTTTACTCAGATTTGATTAAAATTTGTTATACTGTATGGTTGTTTCGTTACCGTATTGGTTACCTATAAGACCAATGTGAAATTTCCGCTAATAATCACCAAAGCTCTATGAAATGACATGTCATCGATTTGATTAACCCTTAATAAAAGTGGAGTTCAAGTCTATAATACAGTTCCTTTTAAATATATCGTGCAAGTAGACAGAAGTACAACAACTTTAATTTTTTTTTGCTTGAACTGAATATGATGTAGTAGGAAATACCTAACGTCTTTCATTCTTAGCATTCTATATTATGATAGTCCTGGAGTTTATTACACATAGCATCGTGAAAAATAAAAAAATCTTATATTAAAAAACATTATTTAACTTGTCTTTATAGAATAACTTCTATTACTTTTGTAGATGAAAACAGGTTATTAAAAATCTGTCACAATTTACACGGGGTTAAAGTATCATAAATGAAGTAATATTGTTAAAAACGAAGAGCTATATGATTAAAAAATACAATACTTAAACAATACAAAGAAAATCTATTTTATTAACAAGTAAATTAAAGTGTTCAAGTGTTACCTAGAATTTGTGTTAACTACTCCACCTAGTTTTAGTGGTCTTACAAGTACAAGGAAAACTACTTAGAGTGGTGTAAGAATTTATTCAATAACTTGTATTTGAAGGGAGTTCTATGTTACCAATCCTCAAAAGAGCATGAGGATAGTCTCAAGTTTGTGTCGTCCCCGCCAAGAAATTACCTTTCTTGTCGCCGTGCCTTACTGGAGTTGGCTACCGACTTGAATGTCTGCTTATAGACACTGTCAGATCGTTATTATTGTCTTTGTAAGCTTACATTGCCTAAATCTCCTTACAAATTATATTAAAACATTTCCTTTAAACGTTTTTTTGTTCTCTTAGGACAAGAAGCTTATACATTGTACTTAGTCCTATAAGAACCTTAGCGCTACTTCCGGAGTGACAGGATATTCAGAATGGGTAAGGTTAGGGGTGGTGGCCGCCTCCTACTGAAATCCATGAGAAAGAATAAGGGCACTAATTTCATGTCAAATCATGACCCCCGGAATATGGGAGGCCTGCTCTGAACTAACCTCTCTAGTCAAATAAATAGTGTTGAGGATAGCAAGAACACTTGATACTTAGGGAACGAACCCCACCAACTCCAACAGTCGTCTCCCGCAGTAGACTAAACCTATCGTATTACCCTTGCACACAGAATCTTGACATTTGCGGTTAGCTCCTGGACATCCGCATGGTTGGGCAGATTTAAGTTACACCTCGGTTTTTGCTGCGCCCAGTGGTAGTTTCAACTGGAAAGTATAAAACCAGAAGTGATCCCTGATGGGTTTGCTTAAAAAACGTTAAAAACATCTCATAAAGCGTTTATGCAAATTAAGCGCTGACGTGTATAAATTTACTTAACTTGCAATATATTGGATAACAAAGGAAAAGGCCGTGATGAAGGAACTAAAGTAAAGGAAGTAAAGTTTAAGATTTGAAGGTTTCTTTTAAGATAAATGATGTTATTTATTTTAATTTGTGATGGAAAAAACTTCACAGTATGAGGAATTACTGTATGTTTGGTCACTTTTTGTTGCTACTTGAAAAATAATAACAGTGTTATTATATTTTTATTTATGTTGCAGGATTGTAGGATTAATTGATTGACAACCAAACAAATGAGGATACTTGAAAATATGAATTAATAGTCAAATACCTAAACTGAGGTCTTACTTTACAAAATATTTACCATACGGAAGGGAAGTAGACAATATTGTGTCCAGATAAATGCTTCGCAATACTGAAACGTTATGGGGTAACACTTACTATATATACTATATATATATATATATATATATATATATATATATATATATATATATATATATATATATATATATTCAAAACTAACATACAGAATCATTCACCACTATAAGAGCTAAAATCCTTTAAAAAAAGAAATAACGTAATACGAGGAACTAACATTAGGACATTTCGAAAAATGTATATAGTTAATGTAACGTCAAATTACAAAATTGTAGGTACTATTAGGTCAACCGCTATTTAAGAAAGCGGCGCAGAAGCAAATTTCTAAGCAGTACCGCGCAAGAGGGGCCCCACTCCGGCGGGGTGTTGGGGTGGGGAGTGGGACCAGCACCTTCTTGTATCTGTTTACAGCTGAGTGGATCGTATCTCGTTCTCACAATTTTGTTTACACTGCAGATACTTTACCTGTTCTATAACTATATATTTTTGTGTGTAGGCATATACAAGTGTCGAAGTCTAAGCGTAAAATATTAATTAAACAGATTAATGTAGCCATAGATTTATACAAGAAACATTGTTATTTTGAGGTTAGCCGTGCAGTGGCATTGGCCATTAAAGATGTCGTTCAATTCGAACGGGTCAGTCAGGTGAACGAGTGATCCGGATCAGAGTGTTTCAAAAGACCCGTTCACTTTCAAAGTTTTGTTCAATTTTGTCTGACAACTGAATAAATTTGATATTTTTTCCAAATCAAGTATATGAAATGAAATGAAAACAGTTTATTTTCCCAAAAATAGTATAATAAAACACATATACGAGTACACATACACGTAGTGCAACAAACGTATGCACATAATACAATATCTGAAACCATCAGAGTGTGACAATACGGTACCTATACGTAGTTTGTTATTTCTTATTATATAAACCTTCTAGTAATTATATTTAATTCAATTTAAATTTGAAAAAAGAAGAGTAGTATAACTGGGAAGAGCCTACATGGGCCTAGGGCTTGTGCTAGGCTCTGGTCGTGACTATTGGAACTCAAAACTAATAATAGAACAAATGATATTATAAGTAAAAAAATAATAGTTTTGTAATTTTTGAGATTATTAATTAATAGTTATAGAATGTATTTTTACTCCGGCTGGATGGCAATGACAACAGTGACCATGCAGGCAATTGATAAGTCTCATTGATAATGATACGTAACCGAGTATAAATCTAGTTTTGCTGCACCGTCGTATGAAGTATTAGTTATGGTAATTATAGTGAAGGACAAACCGAATAACAAAAAATAGTGAGGAAGGGTTAGAAGTTCAGCGATAATAAGGGAAAACAAGTCTGTATACTTCTTCGCCATCTAACGATAGTAAAAAATCCTTCACGTTTTTTTTAAACCAGTAAAGATTAGGTAATTGAAACACATAAGCGAAGTTGTATCTCAAACACACGTTACGGCACAAAACATGAGAAATATAATACAAATTTGTTACGCTGAATGTTTTTTTTTTAATATAGAACCTGTAATGCCGACTTGATGCGAGTATCGTGTGTTATGAGTATAAGTTGTCAACGCAAAAAGAGTATGAAGATTAATGTATAAGTAAATAAGAATTGATAAACAAATGTCTTATAGTAATTAGTTTTGCCTCGAAAAAATTATTTCTGAAGAATATGTTGTACTCTTAAAGAACATTATTTTTAGTATTGTTTTTTGTTCAATAATTAATGGCTCAAGTTTTGAAAACATCACCAATAATGCCAAATGAAAGGTGGCATTGAACGAAAGCAAAATAGGCCACTTTATTTCCTTATCTGTGAGTACTTCTCGTAATTGTCTAAAGGCAAAAATGTACTTGCGGATTCTATTTTTCACAAAATTAATGTGTTTTGACACATGCACATTATGATGTGATTTTTAAAAATATATTTGCAGGTATTGAATCTTGTCCAGGAGCGAAATTTCCTCTCAAACTGGATACGTAACGTATAACCTTTTGTAACAGTGCATAATTTTAAGGTCGAATTAAGCCTATAAGATCGGTCATCGAAAAAAAACTTTTATATTTGAGCCATTAGAGTTCGCTAAGTTCTAACCCACTTTAGTAAATAATTCATTAAATTCGTTGGCTACTTCAAGCTTAATTTTGTCTTTGAATAATTTGGTATTTGGCAAATATTTATTTAGCTGGAAAGATACTTTGTTAACCTCTCTACCACTCAATTTATTTAAAACCCTCCCCCCCAAAAACATTTTTAAATCCCCATTACCTCGGTCGAATTTATCACAAAAATAATATTTTTTAGTTGCTTTAAATTTCTGCTTAAAATGTTCCTGTAATTTACATAGCAAGGTTTAACCTCCACATTAACGGTTTCTTTTCCACAAATTGCATTAATTTATTTCTTTCTCTTACTAGCTTGGACTAAATCCGAAGTAATGCAGGTTTTAGCTTTTTTGACCTAGTTTTAAATTTATTCTACTGGCTATTGAAGTTGTAATAATATTCTGAAGTTGTAGTGCAAAAACATTTACATTACTGCTGTTAATAATTGATTGCCAATTAGCATTTAAAAGGCTATCATGTGGTAACACATGGTCGATATAGGTCCAATGTGCAGGGTCGATATGAGAGGAGGCGTTCTGTGCAGTAGTGTGCGTAATATTATTTCAATGAATCGTTAAAACTTATAGTCAGCCTGGGTATTATGAAAAGTGGTGGGAACTTAATCGGTAAATGTATAAAATGTGTTATTTATAAAAATAAATTATTTTCAAATGAGCAATGTGTCTGTATGATGTTTAGTAATTTCTTGAAACATTTTTAGTGAAATAACCTTATGATAAATCAAAGGCATATCAATCAACCATGTCCATTGTTCATAAGTATTAAAATTTAAAATATTTAGTAATGTATATAGTAACATACAGTTGTAATAATATATATTTAAATTTACTAGATTCCTAAAACAATATATTTATTGTTACATATCTATCCATTTACTGTAAAATATGTTGTTTATTCCTAAATTCGAACACTTTTTTGCAAGCGAATTCTTTCGTTCACTTAGTCATTCCGTTCAGTCGTTCATTTTGTTGAACACGATGACCGGTAAAACACGCTCTAGCGGGAAGCGCTTAGTAACTCTGTACTGACCGGTTCAACTGAACGGGTCGCAGCAGTGAACGATACCGACTGAGCCGGATTAGTCAGCTGATCAAATAGAGGGGCAGCGGAGGGGTATTTACCCCACCCTGCGTGAACTCAAATCAACCAAGGTTTTTTTGTTAGCGGTTTACCTATTTGAACTATTTTGAGACATTTGTATTCATTACGCCAGTAATCTATTTCTTTATTTCGATACTTTTATCAAAACTTCAATAGTGTTTGACACTTAGTATTTTTATTTAGTTACAACTTTACAAGTATTAATGATAGAGGTTAGTAAATATGATTAGGGTAGTTAAATTTTAACTTAATAATTATTGTTATTTTCTTTATATATACATTTGATCTACAACCAGTTATATCAGAATCACCAAAAGCATTCATTGTTATATAAATTGATTTCAACAGAACTTTACATGTGTTCTCAAACTTATGCCAGAATAGTAGGTTGTATTTTCATATAAATCTGACGTTTAATCACACATAATTTAATAGATATTACTTTTACAAAATAAATACTTGAGCGTGGTTAAAGTGAAAATTGATTTTTTACTAATACTGCTGAAAATAGGTATTGTCATTATAAATTTTTCAAAAGTATTTCAATGCGTAGTGCATAGTAAAGAGGATAATTTAATCTGGTGATGAGGTAATTCACGTCGAATTAGGGAATACACTGAAAAAGAATTCCACGATACTCTGAACAGGATTATGAGCGTAAGCGGCTAAAAACCTTACGCCTTATCATATACCTCCTTTATTAGAGTAAAGTGTTCACTATCAATCAAGGTAATAGCATAAAAATTTCCTAGATTTCAATTTATAAGGGACATAAGTAGAAATTCGGAATGTGGTGCTATAAGGCAAATATTGGGGTTATAAAAATTTTAGTGTGTCAGTATTATTACTTCATTTATTATTACTTGTTTTATTGCACTAATTATGTGTACATTTAAGATAGTATAAAAAGATATTACTAAACATAACCTCATTCGCAAAAACGTTCGAGGACTATGATGTGCAAGCGGCATGCATCCAATTGGTTTATTTGTTTATTTGGATGTATGGGTGGTATAATATGGAAAAAACATTACAAGGGTCAGATCTCAGTTATAAAAAAACACCAGAACCCTGCTTATTGTTCATCCGGTTGTATCTGGATCAGCATTCCTTGTACTTGGAGTGGCTATTCTTAACTACTGCATCGCTTTCAAGAGATAGCAATTTTATGAAATAAACACTCAGGCTTTAGTTGTTTCAACGTACAAATGGATGAAACAAATACGTCACGAAATGAAATATAAATGTATAATCGGGTTTAATAATAATATTTTATATTCTCCTATTTATTCCATAGTTTGAATTAATTTCTAAGACTTTTAAAGATTAAAAAAATTGGAACTTTGACCATCATCATGAGGAGATGTTGGTGTTAAATTTTGACATTAAAGTAAGTTATAAGGAACATCTGAATAGCATGAACATAAAAATAGTAAGACGTCGCGTAAAACAAAAAGAAAGTGCTAGTAAGGGACCAATGTGTTAACCATAAGAGATTTTGTAAGAAAATTATTTAATAATTTATGTTTGGTTTTTATTTTCAAGAAGTAAACCTGTTTGAAAGTTTTTATCAGGGCAAGAAAAGACATAAAAAGAAATCAAAACTATATCTAAAAAATCAGTAGTTACTAAATTAAAATATTGACTAAATTTTTATTTATAAATCTCAACAATTCTGTTGTTTATATACAGTACAATACTAACAAAAAGCATTTTTTCTCTGAACTATGCACGTATACAGTAGTTTTATATTACATCACGATATGTAAAAGTATAAAAACAAATTTTACAATTATTGTGATGTAAATAATACCATGATTATTAAGGTAATTTACAACAAATATTGTATAAAGAAATAATTGAATAAATAACTTATAGTTTAAGTATGGCAGACTGTAAGTAGGGCAATGCGAGTGATTAGGAAAGCGGTGTGAAAGCGCTTCTCATCGCCTACTCAAAGATAATCATTCTAAGATCCATTTCTTGTCTTACACCCTTTACTGATGATAAACATTTTAGAGCAATAAGCGGGAATGATCTAATTGACTTGCTTGACGGCCATGAGCATTTCTTGTTTTTAAGTGAACGTTTTATTGGTAAAGATGTATTGATCTCGTATTTTTATTCAGTGAAATATACTTTTGTATTACATGGTAAATATTTTGTTTGATTTAACATATTAGTGCACATTACCCTTAGAGAGTTATAGAGAGAATAGAGAGTTAAGTACATAGTAAAAAGTCTTGAAACGGTCTAATATCTGCTGTACTTGTAACGTTCAAAATAAAAATTTCTACAATGACATAAGGCATACAATTAAACTTATGCAATCAGTAGCAAGGAGGATATCCTGTAAGGGGTCGGTGGAAAATATTAAATGTAAGCATAGGTCGATGAGCTTACCATTTCAAAATCAATGATAGTAGAACATCATGTCGCAATTTAGAAGTTTTATTTTATTTCAGTTTTATACGAAAGTAAATTTGTAGTTCGATTATATTTTTGAAACAAGAAGTTTACTATAGTTAACTTAATTTGATTTAAATAAGAAAACCTTATCATGAAAAACTTTTCAATACAAGTGGTCGTGTACGCTTTTGGGAATTAAATTTAAATACCTAACAAGTACAGGGAATTTATCTTTTAAGTCCAATTTAATTTGGAATTACTGAACTGCCAAATAATGAAAATTTTTAAAACTGCCCCCCCCCCCCCCACCCCCCCCCCCCCCCACCCCCCCCCCCCCCCACCCCCCCCCCCCCCCACCCCCCCCCCCCCCCACCCCCCCCCCCCCCCACCCCCAATTATATGTGCAGGTTCACCTAGCATGTGTGAACCATCTTGAATTGAACTCTCTGCTGGGGTGATCGCAATGGTACATTATAGCATGATTTACAAAGTATGCTCCGTTTAATAATTACAAGTTTATTTGTAACAACTCGCGTGTTGACTTCCGGTACAATCCTAAAATCACGTTATTCTGAATCGTGCATTATAATTGCTAATAATATACATACGGCTTTTAACTCCGTAACCTGCCTAACATAAATTAATAACTACTGACATATATTTCCTTTATAATATATATTTAAGTGCATGTTGAATACATGGATTTAACCTCTTTTGTACTGAAACAATAAAGGAACATACAATAATTATATTAATTATACTAATTTATATTAGAAGAAGTGCATTTAAACACAATAGTGTGTAAACTATAATCTAAGCATTATTGCATTTAATAATTTATTTTAGAAAAACAAAAGATTCCATACATAATTTACTTCTTATAGTTATAAAGTAGCAGTCAATATCTAAAACCATTAATGTAGAGATTCCAACTAAACCAATATTAAATAATATTTTAATGTATATTTATTATTTATTTTAATACCAAAAAAATGTTTACTCGCAAGTGAAGATCCGTACCATCCAGTACCAAAACCACAAATACATAAGTTTGTTTTTGTTACTCTCTTTTTTACCTTATTTTGTCTTATACAATTCAGTATCAAAGTTTGTATTGAATAGCTGACTTCATGCTTTATATACAAAGGGAAACCACTTGTAACAGACCAGACACAACGTGCTTGTGTATAGCAGTTAAAAAGGAAAGCAGTGTTTTCACGTATCACTGGGGAATTTTCGTTTTATAACATCTACATCCCCACTTGTAAAAATCTAATGTTAAACTTTTTTATATACTGCTAGCAGACATTTTGACGACCCAGTCTTTCAATTAATATAAATCTTCATTTTCTCGATTGTAATATTTGTACTGCACAAATCTGCTATCTAATAAAATAACTTTACAATGTTATAAATATACAGAAAATAAACAACTGTTTAACAATAAAAAAAGAGAGGGAAAAGCGATACATTATTCCCATAGTAGCATCAGAAATACCAACTTGTACTATTAATAGCATGCTAAAAAATTACAATGCCGCTTATCAGATAATTAATTTATAAATTAATTGGAAAAAGTGAATTTTCTTTTTATCTACAGAAAAGTAAAACTCAATTTACAAGTTTTAAGGTAATAGGCGTGGAAATTGTTTTCTACAGTATTCATTCACTCCTAGCTCTCAATGTCAAGAATTGGCAAATTAAGACGGGCAGTAAAATTGTATACATTTTTTTTGAAGTTTTGAATGTTTAATTAAGGATCCAACAGGTCGTGGATTATGTTTTATAGTAGCATTTTTTATCTGTTGAAACGGCTTTAAATGGGTCTCTAAAATTAGAAACTTAGTAAGAGCTAGCTAGCGTATAGTCTTCAGAATGGCACAAAAACTTTAGATTTTAGCTATTTACTATGTTGATATTTACTTAATTTTTGTGCTTACGTACAGCCTTGTCGTTGGTTTTATTTGGGAATTTCTTTCTGTTTCTTCTTTCTTTCTTCGTTTTGGCTGCTTAATTAAAAATTATATGAGTTAATCAATACAATGAGGTTTTAGCCTTATTACGTGATGTGGCACTTTCCAAGCTCCTTGTTCATTAGAAGCATGTGTACTTGTGCTGATTAAGGGAATAGGCGCTTAGCCGGGATTAATGATATTATCAATTTTAAAAAGTATGTTCATAAAAAAGTTGTAGAGAAACTCACACATTTACTGAAATTCTGTCGCGCTCTTCAATACTTCAATATATTGGTTCATTCTTTCTGCTAAGGATTATTTACTACGCAAAGGAATTCAGGAATCGCAAATTCTGCACCAGGTAATACCTAAAAGTCGGATAATTTGGTTTCAGTAATTAACATCTAAATCAATCAATCCATGTGGTTAACTGGGAACTCAGAACAAAACAGTTCACAAAAAAACTAGATCTGTACTAAAACAAACTTATAAAGCATCTCACCTGCATTAAATAATTTCCAGTAGTCAGTTTAAATAAAATGTATTCCAGGCTTCATTATTTACTAAAACTAGTAAAGTTTGACATAAACCTAATTTATACTTTTCTACTGAGAGTCTTAGTAGTTGTATGTTCCTTACAATATCAACTATGTAGATTTCACCCTATGCTAATTAATGACATTTTCATAATACATTATTTACGATAACAGTTACTAATATTTATTACATAATTATATTGGTTAAGCATTTTGTTATAAAATAACAACACATCCTATATTGTTAAAGATCCACATATTGATTTACTTTCAATATATGTCAAGTCTATTTTATTGTGTTATTTTCCATATTTCATTTCTACGAATTCATCCTAACTTTTACTGTTTTTTAAGTTGTGACACTTTAATTAATTAAAGTTATCCAAAGGAGAAAACTTTATAGTTTGTCAATAAATAATATAAGTTTTGATATGACTAAACAAAAGATTCTCCTCAGTTTATATTTAAGTTGATTAAATCAGTTTATACTACGATTAAATATACCTTTGTATCGTAATATAATATAACTTGAACACATTACATTCCCCGCCACACAGTGAACACACGGTGAGCTGGTACTAATATTTGTGAAGTCAACATGATCCTTAAAATTTGTTTTTTAATATCTTACATATCTAAAATTAATTATACTCGTACATTTAAAATAGAAGTGAACGATGTATATAAAACGGTTATGAATTCTGGAAGCGGTCTAATGAGTAGGACTTGGTATGTCCATTCAACAAAATAGAATTTTATTCTGTGGTTGTCCTCAAAAACCCAGTGACGCTTTCAATGGAATCAGACTCTATACCAAAAGAATTTTCTGCAGATGCCAGAACTGACCTTTTTGGCTTAAGAAGAACGTTAAAGACTTTTATAGAGACGTTTGAAGCTCCTACAAATTTTTATATTTAATCAAACCATCTGTTTATTAAAATGCAAGCAAACAAGGATAAACTGCACATAATAAATATACTGTGGAAGTAAACCATGTCCCTAATTGTTTTAATTAGGACAAGCTAGTAAATTTGAAAATATAGAAAACGCTATTGGTTCAGTGAAGTATATGAAAAATAACCAAATATATACGTTAAACACTTGAATCATGTCGATAAATACCCTTATATATCTCTTTTCAGAAAATGTAAAAAAATATTATTGAAGAATTAACAACATCAAAGCTTTTGTGAATTAAAAGAAATTGATAACAACCTTAGCAATAGTAAGGCGGAAAAATATAAAGTTGAATAAAAACACACATTAAAATTAGTATAATAACAGTACATGTTTGTTATTAATTACAAAATTTTTACCGCTATTTCCAAATTTCTAAAGGTAGGCAGTATTAATAGAACGTGAAATCAGATTAACGTCGGAACATATTTAAACAGATAATCTAAAACAGGATACAATTTTTTTAAACCATATAAACGGATCAAAAAACCGTTCTAAATATACCACTTAATCATGATGAAAGACGTTTTCTGTTATACGATGGGATGACTAAACATCGACCCAAGTACAGTGAAGCTATTGATGACTAGGTTGATGTGAAGTCAAAGGATGGGTGGTAACGCAAGGCGTAATGCTATATCGTGTGCGTACCACAAATGATATTGAATGAACCAACGTTACCATCTGTACTACTCCGGCGTTACGTGGAAAACCATTCATGTGCAATATCGTTTTCCAGTGATATTCCTAGACACATTTCCTTATGCTCCCACGTAAATAGTCCCATCAATTACTGCACATTTTTTACAATTGCATTTCGCTAAGCTTTATTGAAGCTTTTCAGAAATCGAAATTAAAATTTCTCTGTACGTGTATATATCTGTATGTCTGTCCTCACTGTATTTTGATAAACTAAGTGTTACGTTCAGTGAATTGATACAGACATAGGGTACTACCATTAAGACGATTAAAAATAGGCCTGATTTTTGTATAAAATATCAATTACTGCATATTTTGTACTATTTTATTTGGCTAAGCTTTTTTGAAGATTTTCAGAAACAGAAATTTCATTTCTGTCTATATATCTGTATGTCTGTCATCACGTATTTTGAGAACTAAGCGTTATGTTCAGTGAATTGAATACAGACATAGGGTACTACCATTAGGCCGATTAAAATAGGCAGATTTTTTTTATAAAAATCAATAACTGCAATTTTGTACTATTTTATTTGGCTAAGCTTTTTTGAAAGATTTTCAGAAAAAGAAATTTCATTTCTGTGTATATATCTGTATGTCTGTCCTCCACGTATTTTGATAACTAAGCGTCTTATGTTCAGTGAATTTGATACAGACAGAAGGGTACTACCAATAGGCCTGATTAACAAAGGCTGATTTTTTGTATAAAAAATCTACCCTGATAAACTCTTTTATTCATTTCCTACTATTACAAAAAATTTTATTTCTCTTAAAAACTCTTATCATATTATTCATATTTAAAGATTACAAAACTTTATTTTTTGATCCAAATTTTCTATACGAAACGTCCGGAAATGACTGAAAGTTAGTTACACCACCTCAACGTTTGATTAAACCAAAGTTGGTCACGTGACACCCACATCAATCACCTGTTTGCCACGTTCGACAAATTAAATTGCAATTTAAATAAACTGCCTTGTTATTTCACACATGGATACTAGCATCAAAACTTAATACAAAAATTTTGGCATTATTTTCCAATAACGAGGTTTAATTTTTTTATATAATCTGTTTAGAAAATCAGGATTATCAATAGTTTTTGTATAAAGTACAAATTGATAATATGTTCCAAGAAGCAATCTTTATTTTTTATACTTTGTACTCTTCTTCCTTTTCTCATCTGATAACGAGTTAATTTTAATAATTAACTGGTAACGGTTTGCTTTAAAAATAGTCACAATTAGTATTCACAAATATACATCCTTGTAAATAACAAAAAACACGATACAATTAGGGCTATGTATATGGTTTGGGGTAACATCTGGTAAGTTTATATAATTCTTGTTAGGTAATACCGATATATGCAAAGTTTTTCCTTACGAACCCATAACGTTTTTTGCCTTAGACATTTGTTACTAGCTACGATGTGTGTGTGTTGTCCTAACAGATAGCAAGACTTTGAAACGTAATTGAAATTATCTGAAATTAATGTTTAAGTATTTAGATAGGATAAATACAGAAACAGAAATCTGAAAACGTACTTTTTTATATACTGTATATCATCGCTTCTTTTGATTATATGTAAACTTTGCTTCCTGCTTCGTAATATATGTTTGTTCGTAATTAAATGACCTCAGATGAGGTTTAAAATATATACAAATTTTATATATTGGTGGTGCTTTATATGGTTATAAGGCTCCTTATAATATACATACAGTACTACATGTGTACGTAACATAGACTTGAGAATCCTCACATTTTGAGAGATATATCCTCCATGTCAATATAAAGACTAAAACTCAAATCATTTGGTTACATTAGCGATAGGAGCAGTATTAAAAACATTTAACTATATGACCAATTTTGTTTTTAAGTTACTAAATATATCTTAAATAGATTAAAACTTTATGTGATAACTTTATCTATGTTCTAAGCTGACTTCTTAATGTAAAACATATTTTAAATTTTTCTAATTAGTTTTATGATGCAGGCACGATTTACAACTTGTAAGAGATGAGCAAACCTTGCAAGCGTTAAATCCGCATGGACTTTTTTTAAGCATTGGACTATCTATTTCAAAATGCTGAATAATCCTGAATCGAAACTTCCCATCAAAGTTTGAATTCTTTACACTGCCCCTGTAGAATATGGCAACGCGACGGTCTAAATATAAAATACTTTCTTCCCTCTTCTACTTTAATCTAATTATTTTTTTATTTCACAATTGTTGGTATATTTTTCCTATTTATAAGCAATTCTGAAAAGTTCTATGTAAAAAGTTATCAATATAATAAATATATATCAGAGGCAAGTAATAATCATATGATTGGTACGTGTTAATAAAATATTTATCTCTCCATGTTCGTTTAGATTAATTCAAGTCCAAATTTAAAAAAAAAATGTTACAAAAGTACAAACCATAAAGTATTACTACTATAAAGCCAATACTTTACAATTCTTAGGTAAACTGCCTTGTTTTAAACGTTCAAATTTAAATATTTTGTACAAATTAATTTGTACTGCATTTATGTATTGCATTGAGTGAAAGACTTTTAAAAATACATTGAATAAACTTGATCGTACAATTCATGAAGTTTTAAATGTAAAGAATATTATTAAAAATTGATACTTTTAAAAGTAATTAAGGAAGGTTAGAAGTATCATATTAATGGAATATTAATCAAAGGAAGGGCATTTGAGCTTGATTGGTTTGTAGGTTAGTATAAAACAAAATGAGATCCAGGAGTTTCAATCGTGAGAGGGAGACCATGCGGGGAGCTGGTAAACCGTATGGGTTTGTTTGCGAGGACCTTCATCTGTGGTACACAAGCAAGAGGATTAGAATTTTTATATAGCCCCAGCGTTGAAGGTGTTGAATATTGTGTGTTCAATTCTAAACTTGTACTATTTTTGTTCCCTTTTCAGAATTAACAATGTAACTGTCTTTTGGGTTCCTGGTCATTAATGGGATTGGCCAATCTGCATTCACCGTCCAACATGACAGGATCTCAACTGTTTTGTGGAATTATTAGATGTGAGCTCCTTAGGGCCGTTTTCGTTCACTCGAAACATAAAAGTGGTTTAGAGGATGCATCCGAGTCTGAGTTTAGTCCAGCAGTAACCTTCGCCCAGAGTTGCATATAATATTATCTAATTAGGTAGATCGGTGTATTCTCAGGTAGTGTGACCAATTGCGGCACATTTGTGGATGCATCTCAAATTATCGGCATTGCTCTAGGAAGAAGCTGCTGAGTACCTTACCTTTGATTGCCTTGCAATAGAAAGTGAATGCAATGGCATTTCTGGTAGTATTGATATGATTTGTAAATTTTTGTTTTAAGGTTTGCCTTACGATGTACATCAGGATAACGAAAAATGTGCTTGAGGATAAAGTATATTGCAATAGACCTAAGAGGATGAAGGTCATAAATAAGAAATACTCATATTGTATGTAAAATGTACAATAATATTTTATAATAGTATACCCGTTTACTACCGTAAATTCATTGCGAGCATCTATTAGTTTTGAATTTATTCACTATTTCGGTGAAATTTTATCAAAACTACTACATACTTATTGTTCTAAACTGCCTTAATGCATTGTTATCAATGTACAATATGAAGTTAGTAAACCAAACATGTTGACTAAGCCGGTAATCAAATTGATCTGTAATACAATGCATGTCTACCTTATATTATTGCACATATAATATTTAATTATATTTAATAAATATTATAATTTAATTATATAATTGCGATATCATCCGTCTACGGAATTTGTATATAATTATTCCACTACTCTGATTAGCTATTATAATTTTTAGTAACTTCTGTTTTCGCAAGAAAACTGAATATGTATGACATCCTTCTACTATACAATATATAGCAAGGTTATGCTTTAAAAATAATATTCGTAATTTAAAGGAAATTATTCATTTTATTATATTATTCAATGATATCTACCTAGATCCAACCATCTGTATAAATCAAGCAAACGAGTTTATATTTTATAGCTTAATCCTGTATGCAAATTAATCTACTAATATACATTCATATCATAGATCAGTTTAATATTTTTCGGATATTTAAAAAACTAATAATAAATTGAATATTGTTTTATTCAATTTGCCGATAAAATTCTTATTACATTAATAACAAAATTAACGAAAAAAACTTTATCAATCCTTAACATTATATAATATTTATGTGGTGTGTATGTATTATTTTTGTAACAAATTACTAAGATAAAAAATAATATTTAAATGTATGTTCTTATTTGTTTAAATAAATGCAAAAATGATATAGTGCTTAAGTACCTGAATTGTACAGTTCTAAGCCTTCACTGTTTATTGGTTCTAAAGAAAATAAAAACTTATATTAAAACAATTTTCATTCAATTGATCGTTTAAATTGTTTAGAATGTTTTTACAAGTGAATATTATAATATTACAATGGTTTTTATAAAATTATGGCAATGCATTTAATTCGAAATATTAATATGTTTACGTATATTTTACATAACACTAATAATAATTAAATAAAACTAATAATTCAAACATGACAATAGTGAAAAAATGTTCTAAAGGTACGCTGCTACTGACAGGTTTTTATGTTGCAAGATTCCTACAGAACAGTTCTTGCGGGTATATCCACAACACAAGGAAAATATCCGGTCTCATGCCATTTAAGTGGTGCAGTAAATCCTGGCAGAAAACAGACTAAATGGGAGAAGAGGATTAATGTTGGAAATAGATGGAGGGAAATATTACTGAAACGTGTCATTTACTTTAGACGAAAATTAAGGTAAGTAAGAATGCAGGCATATTCCAAATATCCATTTAATGTAATATTACAGTAGATTATTAACTTAATTTCCAAATATATTATAAAAATGTTATAATATCAATAAAATTGGAGTTTAAGTTTCTCCAGGTTTCTATGTGAGAGAAAACAAACATGTGACGAGACCATGAAGGATATACGTTGTAATTAAACACGATACTGTACTCACCATAAACGCAAAAACCATTTTTGTATTATGTGTTGCACAAATAAGCTATTTAACATATAAAGGATAACTAAGAGATTTATGACAGTTGGTATACGAAGTAAAAAGTGTCCTATATACTTATCAGGAATTTAATTTATAAGAACCTGGGGTAAAATATGTACGTCATAGTCTAATAAAAGGCTCTAAAATTAAATATTTGTCCAAAAAGCTATTACAGAAATAAAATAATGAAAATATAGTAAGCAATATGTTTGAAATTAGAAATGAAGCTCGATTGCTTCAAATTAAATATTCAATCCTACTATCATACTAAATAATTAGTTCTCTAAGATTCACCATCCCATTCCTTCATGTAGGATAAATGATAAAATGCAGGATAGAACAAGATTTAATGTTAAAATCATTTCTATACATATCTGGATATGAAGCGAAAACTTAACATTAACATAAACGGATTGTAATAAACCGCCCAAATTGCAATATACATTTGTATTTTATGAAAAATAGTGATTTGGTTTAGGTTACTTGACACAGCTTTAATATGTATATAAAAAATCTTGTCATCAATAATTAGAATGATATGTTTGAAGTAAATAAGTTTTCATGTTTCCATGCGCGTAACAAAACAGATTTAACAATATGAAACAGGAAGTATTTGGTAGTTCTCAAATAGTGTAAAATATAATTAAAATCATTTATTATCGTTTTAATGAAATATCAGTGTAATAGTAACCTGTAAATGGCTTCTTAAGCTACAGCTTCGGCTAATCGCGATATAGCCCCGCCCCGGCTAAACTAAACTGCAGAAGCGATGATAGGTACTGTTTGGGTATGTGTCTAACTTAGTTGAATGGATATGTATCCCCCTAGCATGTATTACATATGTCACACATTACTTTTAAAAGTATTGAAAGTTATTTGATCTAAAAAATAGATTTTCTAATCGTCACACAGGCCCCGTAAGCCTAAAAAGGAAGATTGCTTTTACATGTAATAAAAGGTAACCCTTTCATTTTATTCCTTTGAGAGGAACATTACGAGGGAGAGAGAGACAATCCTTTGAGTTAAAAACACTAACGAGTCAACCTTTGTGATTAAAGAATGAGGACAAAAGAGGAGATTGAAACAGCTGATTTTAGTATGTCTGCTAGAGCAGAAACATCAATGTAAAGTACCTCGTCAGCTGTTTCATTTTAAGATCTATCTTAGTTAAGTTACTTCGTTACAAATACTATTAAGCTATGATTATTATGAAGTCAGCAAATTTCATTAAATGATTTGAGTATGTAGTTTATTATTACTTGTTTTTGTTTAAAACCTTTTAATTGTTTCAAGGTTATTACTTGCTCTAAAAAAATATTTAAATATTATGTATTGCCTGTTATATATATGTATATTGTCACTTAGTCTATACAATTTAATTGTTGCTTTGTTTTATATTTATTTACAATCCTTATTATTGGACAAAATTATTTTAAATGCAGTTGTCTAACTTCTATATTTTTGTACAGTATATCTGTTTTCACATTATTTTTAGACATAACTTTGGGATCTTACAAGTTAAATTTTAGTTATTTTCTTACTTTAAGTATTGTATTTTGCACTATTTATCAACTAAAAATTGTTTTGTTCTATTGGAACCTTTTAAATGAAATGGCGTATGGATTTGTTATCTTTATTTAACGAGACAAATCTTAAAAAAAAACTAAAAACTCTTGTGAATGACAAAAATAATATGACAAAGGTATAGGCTAATGTGCAAATATTGTGTTAATCTCTTTATATTTATCTAAAATAATATTACTTTACGTCATCATTATCAATATTATTGCTTGATTATTTAGAACAAGAATATAGGTAAACATTTCAATGTACATAGTCCTACAGGACCTTAGAGTTATTTTTTAAGTGACAGGATATTCAGGATTGGTAATGTTAAGGGTAGGATAGCTAGTTTATGTTAGGTCCATATGTCAATCATGTCAGGATGGCACAAGCGATACCAGCTTCGTTCCAGATTTTTAAAGTCAATGAAGAGAGTGGAAGTCACTCATTTTAGGCAAAACATCCTTGACATAAAATTGTAAACTAAACATATTGATCAATACTATTCAAAGAATATCTCAACATGCGTGGTTAGTAATGCTTGGGCTACTTATGTATAAGTAAAAACATCAGTTCTTTTTTTGCTTTATACTATACGTAAGTTCAACTACAATGTATTAACCATCATGAATTGAACTCTGCTGGGAAATTTGCCTACATAATGCTCTAAGTTATAGCATGATTTCCAAAGTATTTTCCGTTTATTAAATAGAACTGTATTTGTCATAAACTCACGGGTCGGCATTTAAAAAAATCATATTTAAAAAATGATATTGCCAAAAATACATAGATGTATTACAAAACTTTAGTAGATGCCTATATATATATACATATATATTATTAACTACTGGCACCAGTCCAGTTTGTGATATTTTTCAAGAATGTAAGAAATAAAACAGATTTTACCTCTTTCGTATTCAAAGAAGAAGAAACAGCAATAATAAATTAAATAATTGCTTTTCCTATTGAAACACAATACTTTGTAAATCTATTGTTTGTCTTTAATAATTTAATTTATAAGTAAAAAATATTCATTATAAAGTTTTCTCCATATAATTGGTAGAGTAAAGCAGTCAATATCAAAATATCTTTATGTAAATACAAACTTAGTTAAAAATAAAATAATATTTTAATGTATATATTATTATTTATTGAAAAAAGAAAATAATTTATAGTTCCCTGTGAAAGAGCCGTTACTTCCAGTATCTCATCAACATTTATTTAGTTGAATAGAAACCTGAAAGTAAACAAGGTAACTGAGCAGTAAGTATATAATTAGTACCAAAACTACACGTACATAATTTGGATTTACTACGCTCTTGTGGCTTATTAAATCCAGTCTCAAAGTTCATATTGAATAGCGGACTTCATGCTTTTTATACAAAGGGAAAATACTTGTACCAGGCAGACGTGCTTGTGTATAGCAGTAAAAGAGTATGTTCACGTATCCCTCGTGAATTTCCTTTTTCAAATCCACTTCCCATATGTAATTTCACATGTACACGTCCAATGGTACATTCGCTTAATGTACTGAAGTATGAACATCCATTTTCTCGTGTCTAATAGTTTTTGGGGATACAGCTGCCTTGCAATAACTTAGTTTCATGATATACTGAATGTACGGGATGTATGGGTATCTTTTTAGAATACAAATGCTTATAGTAAAAGGGTAGGGCAAGCAATACATGCTTGTCAAAGTACCAAGAAATCAGAAATACCCACTTGTATTTTTAATGACGTGCTGAACATTTACAATACATATGATTGAGAAGTAAGTTATAAGTTAATTGGCAAAACTGGATTTTCATTTATATCTAAAGTAATGTCAACTTAATTTATCTTTTTAAATGCAATATGAATTGAAAGTAGTTTATACAGCATTAATTGCGTTCCTAGCTCACAATTCTTGACCGTGTAAATTACAGAAAATAAACACGGGCAGTATAAATGTTATTTTTTAATAGGTGCGGTATGTTTTATTTAGGACTCAACATGTTATGGTTATTGTCATACATTGATGTGTGTATGTGTTGAAACAGTTGTGGGTGGGAGGGCTTGGAAACGTGGTAGACTGGCTGGCCTAGACTCATCATAATGGGCAGAAAATGCTGTATCTATAGAATTTTAGCCATTTAATGTGCAGGTACTTACTGTTTTTTAAGATTTTGGATAAGGGTATGTCGTAGGCTTTACTTGGGATGTTCCTTCTTTTAGCTCTTTTATTGAATAAATTATCTTAGCTAATCATACTAATGATTTTTCAGCTTATTATGTATTATGGCCGCTCCCAGCTACGTACCCATTGTAAACTTGCATACCTATGCTGATTGTAATGGTGTGTGCGATGGAACATTTTGTGATTTCAATAAGTTACAAATATATCCATAAAACGTTAAAGCGAATAGTTGAAATTCTTGAAATGCCGTTATGTACTTAAGATATTCCATTGTATAGGTACATTCTTTCTGCTAAACAATATTTAATTCGCAAAGTTATTCTCAACATTTTTATTTTAGTAAAAAGTAGCAGACATCCAGCAGAGAGTAGCGCAGGTACCGCTGAAATCCCGGATAATTTGTTTTAGTAATTAAATCCAAACCATTTAACTCATGAACTTACTGGGACGTCAGAATAACAAATTTCATGGAAGGATTTCAGATATACTTATTAGAACAAACCTTTTTAGAAAAGGTCAAATAACTATATATACTAACATTAATATTCATCAAAATGTATTAACATTGCAGTCATTAAATCATTATGTTATTATTATGTGTTAAAGGTGTGTTTGTTGCTACATCACACCATGAATGATATATAACTAATTAAAATTTTCAACCCGCAGTAAAAGATTATGGCGCTACCATAATTTGCAGATTACACCTTTTTAAATGAAAAGTCAGATTAAAATATCTTAAACACTATATTTATGTGTAAAATAAAACCTGTGAATATAATACAGATGAATGATCTTTCGTAACGTGAGTGCACGGTATTAACTGTAATGCAGTTAATTTTACTAGGTACATATATAACTTGATACACATAAGATTACGTAGCTAGTGGATTATTATCACGAACTATATTTCCATTTATGTACATTAATATATATATATATAAATATATATATATTATATATATATATATATATATATATATATATATATATATATATATATATATATATATATATATATATATAAAAAACATGCTAAGGAAATTTTTAAACATTGGTCTTTGTTTATTTATGAACCAATTTACTAATTGAGGCGTCAAAACATTGCTCAATATTGCCTCAGCCCACATTAGTTGGTTATCAATTTCCCCAGTTACAATTCTGAAGGTCACAATCTGCCTTCAAAATGTGTTATCACCTTAAAAATAACGGAGAGAGTAATTTTTTTTAACTTTTATATTTAACAGCTGTCTATTCATAAAAAAGAGTTAAGCAGGATTTACAGTACATTGCCAATATTAAATAAACTGTGGAAATGAAAATAAATAAATTTTCCTTCAATTGAATTAGGAAAAAGCTATTCGTTCACGGAAATACAGGTAAAAATAACCAAATATGTTAATACTTAAAAGATTTTGATAAATACCCATACACATTTTTATGTCGTGAAGTGTAATAATTTTATTTATTGAAAATAACTCATCAAAAGAAATTTATACCATTCCTTCCCATTGTCAGTAGAAAATATTAGGTTGATTAAAAGAAACCTTACACATTTATAAAATGATTGATTTCGCCATCAAATTGTAATAACAACAACATGTTTAATAGTAGTTACAAAGATTACAGCTATTACAAAAATACTTACGGTAGGTAGTACTGATAGTACGTGCAAACAGTCAAACGCATTTACGTATTTTACATACAACAGGCCCGGATATAATTTTTTAAATCACATAACCGGATTCTAACTCTTATAAATATACGGCTTAGTCCTAATCATGATAAGAAACATTATATAATACGCTAGGATGATTAAGCATCGATCAAGTAAAGTCAAGCTATTATTGTCTAGATTAATGCGATCAAAGGAGGTAACGCAAGCTTAATGCCATGTCGTGTGCAAACCACAAACGATATTGAATGTACACAGTAATATCTGTACTCGGTGTGACGTGAAAACCATTCAGGTGCAAAATCTTCTGCTGGAGTAACCATATTAATTATCGCGTATAAAATGAAATAAATATAAAAATCGCCTTCTGCTCCCAAGTAACTATCAATTAATACATATTTTTATAATTTGAATTGGCTAAGCGTTAACGAAGCTTTTTGGAAAACGAAATTTCATTTGTGTATATTTATATGTATGTTTGTGCACACGAAATCTCGAACTGACAAAGGGCTTTGACATTTTATAGGACACTTTATATTTGTATATTGACAACGCTAAGTTAAGTGTTAACGAAAAGTTTTACGTAAGTGTATGTGTAACTGAAATTTAAAAGATAAGATTGTAATAGATTTACAACTAAATGCTTAATCGAGTTTTTCACTTGAATGATGGTACCTAATGATGCAGCAAATAGTTTCATGAAAAATTTCTTTGCTGGATGGCAACATTATGATTATATATGATTATGTCATATCATATATGATTAGCCAAGTATCAAACAATAGTGTTGAATGAGTGAGCGATGCTTCCAAAAATACAAAATGTATGGGTTGATTGAAATTACAACTTAATTTACAATTTAACTGTTTTATAAAATGTCATAGGAAAGAATTACAAAACAATTTCCCTATTCTATATATATAATATTTTTAATATTGTTTTTTTAAATTTACAGAATTAAAAATTAATTCGAATCATAACTTTATTATTTAAAAACTAATGCAACATAAAGGTATTAAATTCATTCTGAAAGATTTTAGTTTATTTAAAATCAAATTGAAGCTTACAAGTTTTAAATGTTACACTCAAGTAGGGCACATTTGAATATTTAAAAATTATAGTAGTCTGCATAGATTCGATTACGTTAATATGTTAGGTTAGGTATTAGGTCGATTACGCCATTGACCTAAATTTCATATTGTATTTAATTTTGCTGCGTTTTTATTCTAGAACTTTCATATTGTATACATGTAATATTTTAAATATGTAATGGTGATGGTAGTTGATTATGCTCAGTGAATTTAAACAGACATTAGGAGCCACCATTAGGCTGATTAAAATATGCTAATTTATTAAACAAAATATACCGGGGAAACAATACTATTTATAAAAACATTTTTTATGACTGCTAAAACTTATTATATTATCCATATTCAACTGCTTAAATATCATCCACATTTCAAGATCACAACCTTTATTTAGAATGAGAAATTTCTATACGAAATAGCAGAAATGACTAAAAGATAGTTTACACCACCTCAGCGATGATAAAACCAAAGTTGGTCACGTCACACCATATCAATCACCTCTATGTTTGACGAATAAGTCTAAATTGTGCCTGAAATAAACTGCTTGGACACTAAACTCATTCCTGGACACTAGCGTACAAAATGTTGCATTAATTTCCAGAGCGATTAGATTTTTTATATAATTTGTTTACAACTCAGGAGTATCAATCGTTTTTTTGTATCACATCCAAATTGATAATATATCCCAAAAATAACACAACTCAGGTCTCGAATAAAAAAAATACAGCACTCTTTTTTTTATAGTTGTACTTTTCCTTTTCTTATCTGATATGAGTTAATGTTAATAAGAATTGGCAACAGTGTGCTTTAAAATAGTCACAATTATTAATTCACAACAAAATACTTTATCTCAGATCAAGATGCAGTTTACTATAAGAGTATAACCTGAAATTCATTGATTAGATTTAAAAATAACAACCAAGATTTCATAATGGTTAGTAACTTAAGAAAGCTTAATTTATAATACCATCACATTGAACTCGCCATATCCCTTTGCTGATAAGCCTGTAGTTCATAAGATTAGTTATCATAACAGCAATAAACTGATAATTTAGTTGCAAAAATAACTTACTTAATTTACAGACCGAAGTGGAATAACTAAAGTAGTGATTCATTCAGATATTGTGTTGTAGCTATTGTTAATATTTTTGACCAAAATGTAGTTGAAATTGTGTATATATTCTGCAGTACTCTATCAAAAGGCAACAGATATGCTATCTGAATCTAGACGATGTCGTACGCGATCCTCATCATTATTAAAGTAAATCTTTGTTGCAGAGGGTTTAGCTATCCCAATAAGCTTACCGGTGATTGGTGGTAAAGTGATTTTACTGCAAACGTTATACATTATGACCCACCACTTTGCCCTACTTTTATTAGTTCAAAAGTACTATAAAAGCAACATGTTAGAAAATAATAAATCAAAAATTTTCTGTAGGCCCTAAATTGATCTGGTGGTTTTTCATACCCCCATACCGTATCAATGGTGTATCGGACACCTCCCAGAGAATATTTCTGGGTGCGCCACTGGCTGTACATAAGGATACTTATGAAAATGGTAATCACAAGATTAATTAAGGAGTCAGGTTTGTTTTTGTCTTCACTTAATAAAATTACAACGAGAAAATGCAGTATACACAGAATTTAACAGACATATTTCTTATGCGGCATTTTAGACTTTTTTCGAGAGCAAGAGGTAAAATACGTTATAACCACCCTATTTCGTGGAATATTTATATGTGGGTTTGTAACACTGGCACATCCTTTAAGGAAGGATAATATCGAGTTAGCTTCTAAGTCCTATGGATTGTATAAACACGATAGTATATCGAGATTTACGATCGTGTATAGGCCAACACGACATCCTTTCATCAAAAAGCTATTCCAGTAGACAGGGACAGCTATTTTTTATTACGTGAAATTTAAGACACGTTTTTTACCAATTTTTAAAATTGAGAAAGCTCAGCTAGCGTTTTGTGTATAGGTTAAGTTAATAATTTCAAAATTTTCACAAAATAAATAAACTTAAACTTTAAGTAAAGTTAACAATAAACTCATAATTTCAGTATTATTTAAGTCTTCATGTTTGCATAACATCGGTAATTTTGATTTTGAGAATCACGAATTCAAACCATCATCGAACTGTGTCTTATCTTTATACAAATTAATAAACTAAATTAAGATTTACCCTCATTTTTTTTACTGCGATCCTCTAACCCTGAATGTTGAAAAATGGCTACCTAATGTATGCTATGTGACTGATTCCATTTCAAATGTGTCACATTACATCATAAGGGCTTTTATTGAGAAATTTATGAATTTCTTTTTTAAAAATCCTCCCAAGTGGTTAAGTTCAAAAATTCCTGAAATTGTGGGAACTATTTAGTAAAATACTAGAATGTTGCATATAAAGTAAGGGCGAAGCCAAGATTATATATATAGCTCGTGTATATATAATCTAACAATCTAAGCGGTATGAATCGTAGAAATAATTGATGACATACACTTTACACATCGTTAATGAGGTGTGAGACTAATTTATACAGTCATGCAATTAATTATAACTTAGGTCATTTATATACTATGACGCCATCTACACTTGCTGACAGTCTGTTTGTGTAGGCGATTCTCTTAGTTTGGCGAATAGTGTGGCTGCTACCAAATTTAGAAGTGATGTCGATCCATACAAAAGTTTTAATTTATATAATATACGCTATATTAGTCTAATTGGCTGGAGTTAGCTGGACGTAATAAGAAAGTTTTCTGTATGAATCTCATTCTGTCTATATGTCAGTACAAAAGAGACCACTATAAAAGTATTTTGTAGTATAAACCATATTGGGTCTATAGGTAAAAAATGATATTCAACAACTATCGCATCTAGATTTCCATACTAGAGCCTTATTAATGAAAGTCTAAAAATGTCATAGTAATTCTACATAATGATCGATATAAAGTCATGATAATATCTTTACCACACATATATTATTAACAATAAAGTTACAGGACTATTCATTGATTTTCGTAAAGCGTTCGACTTAGTTAACCACAGAATTTTATTAAGTAAACTAGAATCAATAGGAATCAGAGGAATAGCTTTAAATTGGTTTACGACCTATTTAACAGGCAGAAACCAGCAGGTAAAAATTGAGAGCTGTCTTAGTCCCCCTCTAACCATAAATTCAGGCGTCCCTCAAGGTTCAATTTTATCAGCAACTTTGTTTCTTATTTTTATTAACGACCTACTTGAACAGACTTTTCGTGGTAAAATTAGTGCATTTGCAGATGACATTGCGATTTTTTATGCGGAAAAAGAAATCGAAATTCTGCATCAAAGGATTACAACGGACATATCCTTAATGCAACGATGGTGCTGTAACAATAAAATGCAAATCAATGTAAACAAAACAAAATATATAAATTTCGGCTTTATAGACTTTCTTTTTGAAATTCCGCTTACATATCACCTACAGGATTGTACGCAAACTAGTCTGTGTACCTGCCAAGCTATAGAACAGGTTAGTCATTTTAAGTATTTGGGAATCACTATTGATAAAAAATTGAATTGGGGAAAAAATATTCAGGAGCTGAACAGCAAAATACGATCTACAGTAAGAACATTCTACTTTTTAAAACAATTCTGTGATAAATTCTTATTGCGAAACCTCTACTATTCTTTAGTCTAGTCAAGACTTCAGTACGGAATAATCTGTTGGGGAGGTGCGTACAGAAGTCTAATAGATAATCTTAGAGTATCACAAAATCATATAGTGCGTATAATGCTAGGAAAAAAACTCAGAGATAGCTCGTTCCCCCTATTCCAACAAATTAGAACTCTACCCATTCAACATTTATATGTGTACAAAGTGCTGAAACTGTTTTATAGAAGAAGTGGCAATGAAGGTACAACTTTCCTTGTATATGGAACAAGAAACGTAAATAAAAGAATTTTTAGAGTACCAAAAGTAAAAAAGGAAATATTTAGACTATGCTTTCAGTACGTAGGTACAAAATTCTTTAATAAATTACCTATTAATATTAGATCAATAGATAAATTAAACCTTTTCAGCAATAGTGTATTTGACTGGTTAATTGAGATAGATGATGTTAGATTTTTTAATAGAGTCATTAGCTCTACCGTGCTAGAGTGAATGCTCTAACATAATAATAAAAGTTACTGTTTATTTTATATAAAAATTAATTTGGTTTCATGTGCCAAATTGTATATAGATGGTTATTGCATATAATGTATAATGTACTGTGTGTTATTGAATGCATGTACATGCATTTTGTAATAGTGAATGTGCCTAAATAGCGCATTGATTTTTTCTTTGACAGAAGTTATTTATATGTTTATAATGTTGATTTGTTTTTAATGTACTATGTTTGCTGCTATGTTTTTAATTTGTTTTGTTTTCTTTTAATTCGAATTGTATAAAGAGGATACTAATTGTTATGTTGTTTTTACTGTTAATATTAGATAATTTTTATTCTGACATTATATGGATAAGTAATTACTAGTTATTTTTATATTGATTATATTTTTTGTATTCTTATTTTTAGTTCATTTGTAGTTTCGGGCACCTCGGAGAGTGGCCAGCATGTAATTTAATGCAAACTGAACTCTAAAAGTAATATTAAATTTATTTTATTTTGTTAATCCTAATCACGCTACTGGACATGTGATTAGGCTATTCCTAAGATTTTATTTTTGTACTGTTTTTGTAATTTTTTGAAGGAATAAATCATTATTCTCATTATATGTGTGGTAATGGTCTAAATATTAGAGTTTTAAAAGGTAATATCCATATGAATATGAATATGATAAGGAATTGATTGTATAAAATGTAATTGCACAAACGTTTTTGAAGCAGATTGAGCCTCACCCGACCTGAACATATACTAGAAACATTGTTCAACATCCTCT
Source organism: Homalodisca vitripennis (assembly GCF_021130785.1). Lineage (NCBI taxonomy): Eukaryota > Metazoa > Arthropoda > Insecta > Hemiptera > Cicadellidae > Homalodisca > Homalodisca vitripennis. The sequence continues at coordinate 39,566,333 of NC_060213.1, forward strand.
GAATAAACTAGTAAAATGAAAATATAATGGTCTATATAACTGGGATTTATATAGTCACCTGTCGCTAAAATTATGTATTGTGCATGGGTCTCTATTGAAGATTCAATCTAAAACTTTTAATTAAATGAGTTACCAAATAATAGTTCGAAACAAACTTTCCATCTAATTTTGTTACGTAACTTGGCTATTTGTCTGAAATATAATTTGCAGTTCGGTTATTTCTACTGTTGGTTAGGCTTTATTAAACTAGTTGATTTTCGTTTGCATGAATAAATACTCATACATGCAAAATATGAAATCTGTCTTTATTAAAATACTCGGCATAAAATACTACAACTTATATGTATAAAACGGTTGATATGAAATAAAATATTAGTATATCCCCTTAAACAAGATTGTGGAAAGGCTCATGGCACGTCTTGCTTGAAATAATATTATTTAACGATTTCCCATATTAATTTTAAGTGGCATTAATAAAATAGTGAATTAGGAAAAAGCTATTCGTTCACGGAAATACAGGTAAAAATAACCAAATATGTTAATACTTAAAAGATTTTGATAAATACCCATATACATTTTTATGTCGTGAAGTTTAATAATTTTATTTATTGAAAATAACTCATCAAAAGAAATTTATACCATTCCTTCCCATTGTCAGTGGAAAATATTAGGTTGATTAAAAGAAACCTTACACATTTATAAAATGATTGATTTCGCCATCAAATTGTAATAACAACAACATGTTTAATAGTAGTTACAAAGATTACAGCTATTACAAAAATACTTACGGTAGGTAGTACTGATAGTACGTGCAACAGTCCAAACGCATTTACGTATTTTACATACAACAGGCCCGGATATAATTTTTAAATCACATAACCGGATTCTAACTCTTATAAAATATACGGCTTAGTCCTAATCATGATAAGAAACATTATATAATACGCTAGGATGATTAAGCATCGATCAAGTAAAGTCAAGCTATTATTGTCTAGATTAATGCGATCAAAAGGAGGTAACGCAAGCTTAATGCCATGTCGTGTGCAAACCACAAACGATATTGAATGTACACAGTAATATCTGTACTCGGTGTGACGTGAAAAACCATTCAGGTGCAAAATCTTCTGCTGGAGTAAACCATATTAATTATCGCGTATAAAATGAAATAAATATAAAAATCGCCTTCTGCTCCCAAGTAACTATCAATTAATACATATTTTTATAATTTTGAATTGGCTAAGCGTTAACGAAGCTTTTTGGAAAACGAAATTTCATTTGTGTATATTTATATGTATGTTTGTGCACACGAAATCTCGAACTGACAAAGGGCCTTGACATTTTATAGGACACTTTATATTTGTATATTGACAACGCTAAGTTAAGTGTTAACGAAAAGTTTTACGTAAGTGTATGTGTAACTGAAATTTAAAAGATAAGATTGTAATAGATTTACAACTAAATGCTTAATCGAGTTTTTTCACTTGAATGATGGTACCTAATGATGCAGCAAATAGTTTCATGAAAAAATTTCTTTGCTGGATGGCAACATTATGATTATATATGATTATGTCATATCATATATGATTAGCCAAGTATCAAACAATAGTGTTGAATGAGTGAGCGATGCTTCCAAAAATACAAAATGTATGGGTGGATTGAAATTACAACTTAATTTACAATTTAACTGTTTTATAAAATGTCATAGGAAAGAATTACAAAACAATTTCCCTATTCTATATATATAATATTTTTAATATTGTTTTTTAAATTTACAGAATTAAAAATTAATTCGAATCATAACTTTATTATTTAAAAACTAATGCAACATAAAGGTATTAAATTCATTCTGAAAGATTTTAGTTTATTTAAAATCAAATTGAAGCTTACAAGTTTTAAATGTTACACTCAAGTAGGGCAACATTTGAATATTTAAAAATTATAGTAGTCTGCATAGATTCGATTACGTTAATATGTTAGGTTAGGTATTAGGTCGATTACGCCATTGACCTAAATTTCATATTGTATTTAATTTTGCTGCGTTTTTATTCTAGAACTTTCATATTGTATACATGTAATATTTTAAATATGTAATGGTGATGGTAGTTGATTATGCTCAGTGAATTTAAACAGACATTAGGAGCCACCATTAGGCTGATTAAAATATGCTAATTTATTAAACAAAATATACCGGGGAAACAATACTATTTATAAAAACATTTTTTATGACTGCTAAAACTTATTATATTATCCATATTCAACTGCTTAAATATCATCCACATTTCAAGATCACAACCTTTATTTAGAATGAGAAATTTCTATACGAAATAGCAGAAATGACTAAAAGATAGTTTACACCACCTCAGCGATGATAAAACCAAAGTTGGTCACGTCACACCATATCAATCACCTCTATGTTTGACGAATAAGTCTAAATTGTGCCTGAAATAAACTGCTTGGACACTAAACTCATTCCTGGACACTAGCGTACAAAATGTTGCATTAATTTTCCAGAGCGATTAGATTTTTTATATAATTTGTTTACAACTGGTATCACATCCAAATTGATAATATATCCCAAAAATAACACAACTCAGGTCTCGAATAAAAAAAATACAGCACTCTTTTTTTTATAGTTGTACTTTTCCTTTTCTTATCTGATATGAGTTAATGTTAATAAGAATTGGCAACAGTGTGCTTTAAAATAGTCACAATTATTAATTCACAAACAAAATACTTTATCTCAGATCAAGATGCAGTTTACTATAAGAGTATAACCTGAAATTCATTGATTAGATTTAAAAATAACAACCAAGATTTCATAATGGTTAGTAACTTAAGAAAGCTTAATTTATAATACCATCACATTGAAACTCGCCATATCCCTTTGCTGATAAGCCTGTAGTTCATAAGATTAGTTATCATAACAGCAATAAACTGATAATTTAGTTGCAAAAATAACTTACTTAATTTACAGACCGAAGTGGAATAACTAAAGTAGTGATTCATTCAGATATTGTGTTGTAGCTATTGTTAATATTTTTGACCAAAATGTAGTTGAAATTGTGTATATATTCTGCAGTACTCTATCAAAAGGCAACAGATATGCTATCTGAATCTAGACGATGTCGTACGCGATCCTCATCATTATTAAAGTAAATCTTTGTTGCAGAGGGTTTAGCTATCCCAATAAGCTTACCGGTGATTGGTGGTAAAGTGATTTTACTGCAAACGTTATACATTATGACCCACCACTTTGCCCTACTTTTATTAGTTCAAAAGTACTATAAAAGCAACATGTTAGAAAATAATAAATCAAAAATTTTATGTAGGCCCTATATTGATCTGGTGGTTTTTCATACCCCCATACCGTATCAATGGTGTATCGGACACCTCCCAGAGAATATTTCTGGGTGCGCCACTGGCTGTACATAAGGATACTTATGAAAATGGTAATCACAAGATTAATTAAGGAGTCAGGTTTGTTTTTGTCTTCACTTAATAAAATTACAACGAGAAAATGCAGTATACACAGAATTTAACAGACATATTTCTTATGCGGCATTTTAGACTTTTTTCGAGAGCAAGAGGTAAAATACGTTATAACCACCCTATTTCGTGGAATATTTATATGTGGGTTTGTAACACTGGCACATCCTTTAAGGAAGGATAATATCGAGTTAGCTTCTAAGTCCTATGGATTGTATAAACACGATAGTATATCGAGATTTACGATCGTGTATAGGCCAACACGACATCCTTTCATCAAAAAGCTATTCCAGTAGACAGGGACAGCTATTTTTTATTACGTGAAATTTAAGACACGTTTTTTACCAATTTTTAAAATTGAGAAAGCTCAGCTAGCGTTTTGTGTATAGGTTAAGTTAATAATTTCAAAATTTTCACAAAATAAATAAACTTAAACTTTAAGTAAAGTTAACAATAAACTCATAATTTCAGTATTATTTAAGTCTTCATGTTTGCATAACATCGGTAATTTTGATTTTGAGAATCACGAATTCAAACCATCATCGAACTGTGTCTTATCTTTATACAAATTAATAAACTAAATTAAGATTTACCCTCATTTTTTTTACTGCGATCCTCTAACCCTGAATGTTGAAAAATGGCTACCTAATGTATGCTATGTGACTGATTCCATTTCAAATGTGTCACATTACATCATAAGGGCTTTTATTGAGAAATTTATGAATTTCTTTTTTAAAAATCCTCCCAAGTGGTTAAGTTCAAAAATTCCTGAAATTGTGGGAACTATTTAGTAAAATACTAGAATGTTGCATATAAAGTAAGGGCGAAGCCAAGATTATATATATAGCTCGTGTATATATAATCTAACAATCTAAGCGGTATGAATCGTAGAAATAATTGATGACATACACTTTACACATCGTTAATGAGGTGTGAGACTAATTTATACAGTCATGCAATTAATTATAACTTAGGTCATTTATATACTATGACGCCATCTACACTTGCTGACAGTCTGTTTGTGTAGGCGATTCTCTTAGTTTGGCGAATAGTGTGGCTGCTACCAAATTTAGAAGTGATGTCGATCCATACAAAAGTTTAATTTATATAATATACGCTATATTAGTCTAATTGGCTGGAGTTAGCTGGACGTAATAAGAAAGTTTTCTGTATGAATCTCATTCTGTCTATATGTCAGTACAAAGAGACCACTATAAAAGTATTTTGTAGTATAAACCATATTGGGTCTATAGGTAAAAAATGATATTCAACAACTATCGCATCTAGATTTCCATACTAGAGCCTTATTAATGAAAGTCTAAAAATGTCATAGTAATTCTACATAATGATCGATATAAAGTCATGATAATATCTTTACCACACATATATTATTAACAATAAAGTTACAGGACTATTCATTGATTTTCGTAAAGCGTTCGACTTAGTTAACCACAGAATTTTATTAAGTAAACTAGAATCAATAGGAATCAGAGGAATAGCTTTAAATTGGTTTACGACCTATTTAACAGGCAGAAACCAGCAGGTAAAAATTGAGAGCTGTCTTAGTCCCCCTCTAACCATAAATTCAGGCGTCCCTCAAGGTTCAATTTTATCAGCAACTTTGTTTCTTATTTTTATTAACGACCTACTTGAACAGACTTTTCGTGGTAAAATTAGTGCATTTGCAGATGACATTGCGATTTTTTATGCGGAAAAAGAAATCGAAAATTCTGCATCAAAGGATTACAACGGACATATCCTTAATGCAACGATGGTGCTGTAACAATAAAATGCAAATCAATGTAAACAAAACAAAATATATAAATTTCGGCTTTATAGACTTTCTTTTTGAAATTCCGCTTACATATCACCTACAGGATTGTACGCAAACTAGTCTGTGTACCTGCCAAGCTATAGAACAGGTTAGTCATTTTAAGTATTTGGGAATCACTATTGATGAAAAATTGAATTGGGGAAAAAATATTCAGGAGCTGAACAGCAAAATACGATCTACAGTAAGAACATTCTACTTTTTAAAACAATTCTGTGATAAATTCTTATTGCGAAACCTCTACTATTCTTTAGTCTAGTCAAGACTTCAGTACGGAATAATCTGTTGGGGAGGTGCGTACAGAAGTCTAATAGATAATCTTAGAGTATCACAAAATCATATAGTGCGTATAATGCTAGGAAAAAAACTCAGAGATAGCTCGTTCCCCCTATTCCAACAAATTAGAACTCTACCCATTCAACATTTATATGTGTACAAAGTGCTGAAACTGTTTTATAGAAGAAGTGGCAATGAAGGTACAACTTTCCTTGTATATGGAACAAGAAACGTAAATAAAAGAATTTTTAGAGTACCAAAAGTAAAAAAGGAAATATTTAGACTATGCTTTCAGTACGTAGGTACAAAATTCTTTAATAAATTACCTATTAATATTAGATCAATAGATAAATTAAACCTTTTCAGCAATAGTGTATTTGACTGGTTAATTGAGATAGATGATGTTAGATTTTTTAATAGAGTCATTAGCTCTACCGTGCTAGAGTGAATGCTCTAACATAATAATAAAAGTTACTGTTTATTTTATATAAAAATTAATTTGGTTTCATGTGCCAAATTGTATATAGATGGTTATTGCATATAATGTATAATGTACTGTGTGTTATTGAATGCATGTACATGCATTTTGTAATAGTGGAATGTGCCTAAATAGCGCATTGATTTTTTCTTTGACAGAAGTTATTTATATGTTTATAATGTTGATTTGTTTTTAATGTACTATGTTTGCTGCTATGTTTTAAATTTGTTTTGTTTTCTTTTAATTCGAATTGTATAAAGAGGATACTAATTGTTATGTTGTTTTTACTGTTAATATTAGATAATTTTTATTCTGACATTATATGGATAAGTAATTACTAGTTATTTTTATATTGGTTATATTTTTTGTATTCTTATTTTTAGTTCATTTGTAGTTTCGGGCACCTCGGAGAGTGGCCAGCATGTAATTTAATGCAAACTGAACTCTAAAAGTAATATTAAATTTATTTTATTTTGTTAATCCTAATCACGCTACTGGACATGTGATTAGGCTATTCCTAAGATTTTATTTTTGTACTGTTTTTGTAATTTTTTGAAGGAATAAAATCATTATTCTCATTATATGTGTGGTAATGGTCTAAATATTAGAGTTTTAAAAGGTAATATCCATATGAATATGAATATGATAAGGAATTGATTGTATAAAATGTGATTGCACAAACGTTTTTGAAGCAGATTGAGCCTCACCCGACCTGAACATATACTAGAAACATTGTTCAACATCCTCTGAATAAACTAGTAAAATGAAAATATAATGGTCTATATAACTGGGATTTATATAGTCACCTGTCGCTAAAATTATGTATTGTGCATGGGTCTCTATTGAAGATTCAATCTAAAACTTTTAATTAAATGAGTTACCAAATAATAGTTCGAAACAAACTTTCCATCTAATTTTGTTACGTAACTTGGCTATTTGTCTGAAATATAATTTGCAGTTCGGTTATTTCTACTGTTGGTTAGGCTTTATTAAACTAGTTGATTTTCGTTTGCATGAATAAATACTCATACATGCAAAATATGAAATCTGTCTTTATTAAAATACTCGGCATAAAATACTACAACTTATATGTATAAAACGGTTGATATGAAATAAAATATTAGTATATCCCCTTAAACAAGATTGTGGAAGGCTCATGGCACGTCTTGCTTGAAATAATATTATTTAACGATTTCCCATATTAATTTTAAGTGGCATTAATAAAATAGTGAATTAGGAAAAAGCTATTCGTTCACGGAAATACAGGTAAAAATAACCAAATATGTTAATACTTAAAAGATTTTGATAAATACCCATATACATTTTTATGTCGTGAAGTTTAATAATTTTATTTATTGAAAATAACTCATCAAAAGAAATTTATACCATTCCTTCCCATTGTCAGTGGAAAATATTAGGTTGATTAAAAGAAACCTTACACATTTATAAAATGATTGATTTCGCCATCAAATTGTAATAACAACAACATGTTTAATAGTAGTTACAAAGATTACAGCTATTACAAAAATACTTACGGTAGGTAGTACTGATAGTACGTGCAACAGTCAAACGCATTTACGTATTTTACATACAACAGGCCCGGATATAATTTTTAAATCACATAACCGGATTCTAACTCTTATAAATATACGGCTTAGTCCTAATCATGATAAGAAACATTATATAATACGCTAGGATGATTAAGCATCGATCAAGTAAAGTCAAGCTATTATTGTCTAGATTAATGCGATCAAAGGAGGTAACGCAAGCTTAATGCCATGTCGTGTGCAAACCACAAACGATATTGAATGTACACAGTAATATCTGTACTCGGTGTGACGTGAAAACCATTCAGGTGCAAAATCTTCTGCTGGAGTAACCATATTAATTATCGCGTATAAAATGAAATAAATATAAAAATCGCCTTCTGCTCCCAAGTAACTATCAATTAATACATATTTTTATAATTTGAATTGGCTAAGCGTTAACGAAGCTTTTTGGAAAACGAAATTTCATTTGTGTATATTTATATGTATGTTTGTGCACACGAAATCTCGAACTGACAAAGGGCTTTGACATTTTATAGGACACTTTATATTTGTATATTGACAACGCTAAGTTAAGTGTTAACGAAAAGTTTTACGTAAGTGTATGTGTAACTGAAATTTAAAAGATAAGATTGTAATAGATTTACAACTAAATGCTTAATCGAGTTTTTCACTTGAATGATGGTACCTAATGATGCAGCAAATAGTTTCATGAAAAATTTCTTTGCTGGATGGCAACATTATGATTATATATGATTATGTCATATCATATATGATTAGCCAAGTATCAAACAATAGTGTTGAATGAGTGAGCGATGCTTCCAAAAATACAAAATGTATGGGTGGATTTGAAATTACAACTTAATTTACAATTTAACTGTTTTATAAAATGTCATAGGAAAGAATTACAAAACAATTTCCCTATTCTATATATATAATATTTTTAATATTGTTTTTTAAATTTACAGAATTAAAAATTAATTCGAATCATAACTTTATTATTTAAAAAACTAATGCAACATAAAGGTATTAAATTCATTCTGAAAGATTTTAGTTTATTTAAAATCAAATTGAAGCTTACAAGTTTTAAATGTTACACTCAAGTAGGGCACATTTGAATATTTAAAAATTATAGTAGTCTGCATAGATTCGATTACGTTAATATGTTAGGTTAGGTATTAGGTCGATTACGCCATTGACCTAAATTTCATATTGTATTTAGTTTTGCTGCGTTTTTATTCTAGAACTTTCATATTGTATACATGTAATATTTTAAATATGTAATGGTGATGGTAGTTGATTATGCTCAGTGAATTTAAACAGACATTAGGAGCCACCATTAGGCTGATTAAAATATGCTAATTTATTAAACAAAATATACCGGGGAAACAATACTATTTAATAAAAACATTTTTTATGACTGCTAAAACTTATTATATTATCCATATTCAACTGCTTAAATATCATCCACATTTCAAGATCACAACCTTTATTTAGAATGAGAAATTTCTATACGAAATAGCAGAAATGACTAAAAGATAGTTTACACACCACCTCAGCGATGATAAAACCAAAGTTGGTCACGTCACACCATATCAATCACCTCTATGTTTGACGAATAAGTCTAAATTGTGCCTGAAATAAACTGCTTGGACACTAAACTCATTCCTGGACACTAGCGTACAAAATGTTGCATTAATTTCCAGAGCGATTAGATTTTTTATATAATTTGTTTACAACTGGTATCACATCCAAATTGATAATATATCCCAAAAATAACACAACTCAGGTCTCGAATAAAAAAAATACAGCACTCTTTTTTTTATAGTTTGTACTTTTCCTTTTCTTATCTGATATGAGTTAATGTTAATAAGAATTGGCAACAGTGTGCTTTAAAATAGTCACAATTATTAATTCACAACAAAATACCTTTATCTCAGATCAAGATGCAGTTTACTATAAGAGTATAACCTGAAATTCATTGATTAGATTTAAAAATAACAACCAAGATTTCATAATGGTTTAGTAACTTAAGAAAGCTTAATTTATAATACCATCACATTGAACTCGCCATATCCCTTTGCTGATAAGCCTGTAGTTCATAAGATTAGTTATCATAACAGCAATAAACTGATAATTTAGTTGCAAAAATAACTTACTTAATTTACAGACCGAAGTGGAATAACTAAAGTAGTGATTCATTCAGATATTGTGTTGTAGCTATTGTTAATATTTTTGACCAAAATGTAGTTGAAATTGTGTATATATTCTGCAGTACTCTATCAAAAGGCAACAGATATGCTATCTGAATCTAGACGATGTCGTACGCGATCCTCATCATTATTAAAGTAAATCTTTGTTGCAGAGGGTTTAGCTATCCCAATAAGCTTACCGGTGATTGGTGGTAAAGTGATTTTACTGCAAACGTTATACATTATGACCCACCACTTTGCCCTACTTTTATTAGTTCAAAAGTACTATAAAAGCAACATGTTAGAAAATAATAAATCAAAAATTTTATGTAGGCCCTATATTGATCTGGTGGTTTTTCATACCCCCATACCGTATCAGTGGTGTATCGGACACCTCCCAGAGAATATTTCTGGGTGCGCCACTGGCTGTACATAAGGATACTTATGAAAATGGTAATCACAAGATTAATTAAGGAGTCAGGTTTGTTTTTGTCTTCACTTAATAAAATTACAACGAGAAAATGCAGTATACACAGAATTTAACAGACATATTTCTTATGCGGCATTTTAGACTTTTTTCGAGAGCAAGAGGTAAAATACGTTATAACCACCCTATTTCGTGGAATATTTATATGTGGGTTTGTAACACTGGCACATCCTTTAAGGAAGGATAATATCGAGTTAGCTTCTAAGTCCTATGGATTGTATAAACACGATAGTATATCGAGATTTACGATCGTGTATAGGCCAACACGACATCCTTTCATCAAAAAGCTATTCCAGTAGACAGGGACAGCTATTTTTTTATTACGTGAAATTTAAGACACGTTTTTTACCAATTTTTAAAATTGAGAAAGCTCAGCTAGCGTTTTGTGTATAGGTTAAGTTAATAATTTCAAAATTTTCACAAAATAAATAAACTTAAACTTTAAGTAAAGTTAACAATAAACTCATAATTTCAGTATTATTTAAGTCTTCATGTTTGCATAACATCGGTAATTTTGATTTTGAGAATCACGAATTCAAACCATCATCGAACTGTGTCTTATCTTTATACAAATTAATAAACTAAATTAAGATTTACCCTCATTTTTTTTTACTGCGATCCTCTAACCCTGAATGTTGAAAAATGGCTACCTAATGTATGCTATGTGACTGATTCCATTTCAAATGTGTCACATTACATCATAAGGGCTTTTATTGAGAAATTTATGAATTTCTTTTTTAAAAATCCTCCCAAGTGGTTAAGTTCAAAAATTCCTGAAATTGTGGGAACTATTTAGTAAAATACTAGAATGTTGCATATAAAGTAAGGGCGAAGCCAAGATTATATATATAGCTCGTGTATATATAATCTAACAATCTAAGCGGTATGAATCGTAGAAATAATTGATGACATACACTTTACACATCGTTAATGAGGTGTGAGACTAATTTATACAGTCATGCAATTAATTATAACTTAGGTCATTTATATACTATGACGCCATCTACACTTGCTGACAGTCTGTTTGTGTAGGCGATTCTCTTAGTTTGGCGAATAGTGTGGCTGCTACCAAATTTAGAAGTGATGTCGATCCATACAAAAGTTTAATTTATATAATATACGCTATATTAGTCTAATTGGCTGGAGTTAGCTGGACGTAATAAGAAAGTTTTTCTGTATGAATCTCATTCTGTCTATATGTCAGTACAAAGAGACCACTATAAAAGTATTTTGTAGTATAAACCATATTGGGTCTATAGGTAAAAAATGATATTCAACAACTATCGCATCTAGATTTCCATACTAGAGCCTTATTAATGAAAGTCTAAAAATGTCATAGTAATTCTACATAATGATCGATATAAAGTCATGATAATATCTTTACCACACATATATTATTAACAATAAAGTTACAGGACTATTCATTGATTTTCGTAAAGCGTTCGACTTAGTTAACCACAGAATTTTATTAAGTAAACTAGAATCAATAGGAATCAGAGGAATAGCTTTAAATTGGTTTACGACCTATTTAACAGGCAGAAACCAGCAGGTAAAAATTGAGAGCTGTCTTAGTCCCCCTCTAACCATAAATTCAGGCGTCCCTCAAGGTTCAATTTTATCAGCAACTTTGTTTCTTATTTTTATTAACGACCTACTTGAACAGACTTTTCGTGGTAAAATTAGTGCATTTGCAGATGACATTGCGATTTTTTTATGCGGAAAAAGAAATCGAAATTCTGCATCAAAGGATTACAACGGACATAATCCTCCTTAAATGCAACGATGGTGCTGTAACAATAAAATGCAAATCAATGTAAACAAAACAAAATATATAAATTTCGGCTTTATAGACTTTCTTTTTGAAATTCCGCTTACATATCACCTACAGGATTGTACGCAAACTAGTCTGTGTACCTGCCAAGCTATAGAACAGGTTAGTCATTTTAAGTATTTGGGAATCACTATTGATGAAAAATTGAATTGGGGAAAAAATATTCAGGAGCTGAACAGCAAAATACGATCTACAGTAAGAACATTCTACTTTTTAAAACAATTCTGTGATAAATTCTTATTGCGAAACCTCTACTATTCTTTAGTCTAGTCAAGACTTCAGTACGGAATAATCTGTTGGGGAGGTGCGTACAGAAGTCTAATAGATAATCTTAGAGTATCACAAAATCATATAGTGCGTATAATGCTAGGAAAAAAAACTCAGAGATAGCTCGTTCCCCCTATTCCAACAAATTAGAACTCTACCCATTCAACATTTATATGTGTACAAAGTGCTGAAACTGTTTTATAGAAGAAGTGGCAATGAAGGTACAACTTTCCTTGTATATGGAACAAGAAACGTAAATAAAAGAATTTTTAGAGTACCAAAAGTAAAAAAGGAAATATTTAGACTATGCTTTCAGTACGTAGGTACAAAATTCTTTAATAAATTACCTATTAATATTAGATCAATAGATAAATTAAACCTTTTCAGCAATAGTGTATTTGACTGGTTAATTGAGATAGATGATGTTAGATTTTTTAATAGAGTCATTAGCTCTACCGTGCTAGAGTGAATGCTCTAACATAATAATAAAAGTTACTGTTTATTTTATATAAAAATTAATTTGGTTTCATGTGCCAAATTGTATATAGATGGTTATTGCATATAATGTATAATGTACTGTGTGTTATTGAATGCATGTACATGCATTTTGTAATAGTGAATGTGCCTAAATAGCGCATTGATTTTTTCTTTGACAGAAGTTATTTATATGTTTATAATGTTGATTTGTTTTTAATGTACTATGTTTGCTGCTATGTTTTTAATTTGTTTTGTTTTCTTTTAATTCGAATTGTATAAAGAGGATACTAATTGTTATGTTGTTTTTACTGTTAATATTAGATAATTTTTATTCTGACATTATATGGATAAGTAATTACTAGTTATTTTTATATTGGTTATATTTTTTTGTATTCTTATTTTTAGTTCATTTGTAGTTTCGGGCACCTCGGAGAGTGGCCAGTATGTAATTTAATGCAAACTGAACTCTAAAAGTAATATTAAATTTATTTTATTTTGTTAATCCTAATCACGCTACTGGACATGTGATTAGGCTATTCCTAAGATTTTATTTTTGTACTGTTTTTGTAATTTTTTGAAGGAATAAATCATTATTCTCATTATATGTGTGGTAATGGTCTAAATATTAGAGTTTTAAAAGGTAATATCCATATGAATATGAATATGATAAGGAATTGATTGTATAAAATGTGATTGCACAAACGTTTTTGAAGCAGATTGAGCCTCACCCGACCTGAACATATACTAGAAACATTGTTCAACATCCTCTGAATAAACTAGTAAAATGAAAATATAATGGTCTATATAACTGGGATTTATATAGTCACCTGTCGCTAAAATTATGTATTGTGCATGGGTCTCTATTGAAGATTCAATCTAAAACTTTTAATTAAATGAGTTACCAAATAATAGTTCGAAACAAACTTTCCATCTAATTTTGTTACGTAACTTGGCTATTTGTCTGAAATATAATTTGCAGTTCGGTTATTTCTACTGTTGGTTAGGCTTTATTAAACTAGTTGATTTTCGTTTGCATGAATAAATACTCATACATGCAAAATATGAAATCTGTCTTTATTAAAATACTCGGCATAAAATACTACAACTTATATGTATAAAACGGTTGATATGAAATAAAATATTAGTATATCCCCTTAAACAAGATTGTGGAAGGCTCATGGCACGTCTTGCTTGAAATAATATTATTTAACGATTTCCCATATTAATTTTAAGTGGCATTAATAAAATAGTGAATTAGGAAAAAGCTATTCGTTCACGGAAATACAGGTAAAAATAACCAAATATGTTAATACTTAAAAGATTTTGATAAATACCCATACACATTTTTATGTCGTGAAGTGTAATAATTTTATTTATTGAAAATAACTCATCAAAAGAAATTTATACCATTCCTTCCCATTGTCAGTGGAAAATATTAGGTTGATTAAAAGAAACCTTACACATTTATAAAATGATTGATTTTCGCCATCAAATTGTAATAACAACAACATGTTTAATAGTAGTTACAAAGATTACAGCTATTACAAAAATACTTACGGTAGGTAGTACTGATAGTACGTGCAACAGTCAAACGCATTTACGTATTTTACATACAACAGGCCCGGATATAATTTTTAAATCACATAACCGGATTCTAACTCTTATAAATATACGGCTTAGTCCTAATCATGATAAGAAACATTATATAATACGCTAGGATGATTAAGCATCGATCAAGTAAAGTCAAGCTATTATTGTCTAGATTAATGCGATCAAAGGAGGTAACGCAAGCTTAATGCCATGTCGTGTGCAAACCACAAACGATATTGAATGTACACAGTAATATCTGTACTCGGTGTGACGTGAAAACCATTCAGGTGCAAAATCTTCTGCTGGAGTAACCATATTAATTATCGCGTATAAAATGAAATAAATATAAAAATCGCCTTCTGCTCCCAAGTAACTATCAATTAATACATATTTTTTATAATTTGAATTGGCTAAGCGTTAACGAAGCTTTTTGGAAAACGAAATTTCATTTGTGTATATTTATATGTATGTTTGTGCACACACGAAATCTCGAACTGACAAAGGGCTTTGACATTTTATAGGACACTTTATATTTGTATATTGACAACGCTAAGTTAAGTGTTAACGAAAAGTTTTACGTAAGTGTATGTGTAACTGAAATTTAAAAGATAAGATTGTAATAGATTTACAACTAAATGCTTAATCGAGTTTTTCACTTGAATGATGGTACCTAATGATGCAGCAAATAGTTTCATGAAAAATTTCTTTGCTGGATGGCAACATTATGATTATATATGATTATGTCATATCATATATGATTAGCCAAGTATCAAACAATAGTGTTGAATGAGTGAGCGATGCTTCCAAAAATACAAAATGTATGGGTTGATTGAAATTACAACTTAATTTACAATTTAAACTGTTTTATAAAATGTCATAGGAAAGAATTACAAAACAATTTCCCTATTCTATATATATAATATTTTTAATATTGTTTTTTAAATTTACAGAATTAAAAATTAATTCGAATCATAACTTTATTATTTAAAAACTAATGCAACATAAAGGTATTAAATTCATTCTGAAAGATTTTAGTTTATTTAAAATCAAATTGAAGCTTACAAGTTTTAAATGTTACACTCAAGTAGGGCACATTTGAATATTTAAAAATTATAGTAGTCTGCATAGATTCGATTACGTTAATATGTTAGGTTAGGTATTAGGTCGATTACGCCATTGACCTAAATTTCATATTGTATTTAATTTTGCTGCGTTTTTTATTCTAGAACTTTCATATTGTATACATGTAATATTTTAAATATGTAATGGTGATGGTAGTTGATTATGCTCAGTGAATTTAAACAGACATTAGGAGCCACCATTAGGCTGATTAAAATATGCTAATTTATTAAACAAAATATACCGGGGAAACAATACTATTTATAAAAACATTTTTTATGACTGCTAAAACTTATTATATTATCCATATTCAACTGCTTAAATATCATCCACATTTCAAGATCACAACCTTTATTTAGAATGAGAAATTTCTATACGAAATAGCAGAAATGACTAAAAGATAGTTTACACACCACCTCAGCGATGATAAAACCAAAGTTGGTCACGTCACACCATATCAATCACCTCTATGTTTGACGAATAAGTCTAAATTGTGCCTGAAATAAACTGCTTGGACACTAAACTCATTCCTGGACACTAGCGTACAAAATGTTGCATTAATTTCCAGAGCGATTAGATTTTTTATATAATTTGTTTACAACTCAGGAGTATCAATCGTTTTTTGTATCACATCCAAATTGATAATATATCCCAAAAATAACACAACTCAGGTCTCGAATAAAAAAAATACAGCACTCTTTTTTTTATAGTTGTACTTTTCCTTTTCTTATCTGATATGAGTTAATGTTAATAAGAATTGGCAACAGTGTGCTTTAAAATAGTCACAATTATTAATTCACAACAAAATACTTTATCTCAGATCAAGATGCAGTTTACTATAAGAGTATAACCTGAAATTCATTGATTAGATTTAAAAATAACAACCAAGATTTCATAATGGTTAGTAACTTAAGAAAGCTTAATTTATAATACCATCACATTGAACTCGCCATATCCCTTTGCTGATAAGCCTGTAGTTCATAAGATTAGTTATCATAACAGCAATAAACTGATAATTTAGTTGCAAAAATAACTTACTTAATTTACAGACCGAAGTGGAATAACTAAAGTAGTGATTCATTCAGATATTGTGTTGTAGCTATTGTTAATATTTTTGACCAAAATGTAGTTGAAATTGTGTATATATTCTGCAGTACTCTATCAAAAGGCAACAGATATGCTATCTGAATCTAGACGATGTCGTACGCGATCCTCATCATTATTAAAGTAAATCTTTGTTGCAGAGGGTTTAGCTATCCCAATAAGCTTACCGGTGATTGGTGGTAAAGTGATTTTACTGCAAACGTTATACATTATGACCCACCACTTTGCCCTACTTTTATTAGTTCAAAAGTACTATAAAAGCAACATGTTAGAAAATAATAAATCAAAAATTTTATGTAGGCCCTATATTGATCTGGTGGTTTTTCATACCCCCATACCGTATCAATGGTGTATCGGACACCTCCCAGAGAATATTTCTGGGTGCGCCACTGGCTGTACATAAGGATACTTATGAAAATGGTAATCACAAGATTAATTAAGGAGTCAGGTTTGTTTTTGTCTTCACTTAATAAAATTACAACGAGAAAATGCAGTATACACAGAATTTAACAGACATATTTCTTATGCGGCATTTTAGACTTTTTTTTTCGAGAGCAAGAGGTAAAATACGTTATAACCACCCTATTTCGTGGAATATTTATATGTGGGTTTGTAACACTGGCACATCCTTTAAGGAAGGATAATATCGAGTTAGCTTCTAAGTCCTATGGATTGTATAAACACGATAGTATATCGAGATTTACGATCGTGTATAGGCCAACACGACATCCTTTCATCAAAAAGCTATTCCAGTAGACAGGGACAGCTATTTTTTTTATTACGTGAAATTTAAGACACGTTTTTTACCAATTTTTTAAAATTGAGAAAGCTCAGCTAGCGTTTTGTGTATAGGTTAAGTTTAATAATTTCAAAATTTTCACAAAATAAATAAACTTAAACTTTAAGTAAAGTTAACAATAAACTCATAATTTCAGTATTATTTTAAGTCTTCATGTTTGCATAACATCGGTAATTTTGATTTTGAGAATCACGAATTCAAACCATCATCGAACTGTGTCTTATCTTTATACAAATTAATAAACTAAATTAAGATTTACCCTCATTTTTTTTACTGCGATCCTCTTAACCCTGAATGTTGAAAAATGGCTACCTAATGTATGCTATGTGACTGATTCCATTTCAAATGTGTCACATTACATCATAAGGGCTTTTATTGAGAAATTTATGAATTTCTTTTTTAAAAATCCTCCCAAGTGGTTAAGTTCAAAAATTCCTGAAATTGTGGGAACTATTTAGTAAAATACTAGAATGTTGCATATAAAGTAAGGGCGAAGCCAAGATTATATATATAGCTCGTGTATATATAATCTAACAATCTAAGCGGTATGAATCGTAGAAATAATTGATGACATACACTTTACACATCGTTAATGAGGTGTGAGACTAAATTTATACAGTCATGCAATTAATTATAACTTAGGTCATTTATATACTATGACGCCATCTACACTTGCTGACAGTCTGTTTGTGTAGGCGATTCTCTTAGTTTGGCGAATAGTGTGGCTGCTACCAAATTTAGAAGTGATGTCGATCCATACAAAAGTTTAATTTATATAATATACGCTATATTAGTCTAATTGGCTGGAGTTAGCTGGACGTAATAAGAAAGTTTTCTGTATGAATCTCATTCTGTCTATATGTCAGTACAAAGAGACCACTATAAAAGTATTTTGTAGTATAAACCATATTGGGTCTATAGGTAAAAAATGATATTCAACAACTATCGCATCTAGATTTCCATACTAGAGCCTTATTAATGAAAGTCTAAAAATGTCATAGTAATTCTACATAATGATCGATATAAAGTCATGATAATATCTTTTACCACACATATATTATTAACAATAAAGTTACAGGACTATTCATTGATTTTCGTAAAGCGTTCGACTTAGTTAACCACAGAATTTTATTAAGTAAACTAGAATCAATAGGAATCAGAGGAATAGCTTTAAATTGGTTTACGACCTATTTAACAGGCAGAAACCAGCAGGTAAAAATTGAGAGCTGTCTTAGTCCCCCTCTAACCATAAATTCAGGCGTCCCTCAAGGTTCAATTTTATCAGCAACTTTGTTTCTTATTTTTATTAACGACCTACTTGAACAGACTTTTCGTGGTAAAAATTAGTGCATTTGCAGATGACATTGCGATTTTTTAATGCGGAAAAAGAAATCGAAATTCTGCATCAAAGGATTACAACGGACATATCCTTAATGCAACGATGGTGCTGTAACAATAAAATGCAAATCAATGTAAAACAAAACAAAATATATAAATTTCGGCTTTATAGACTTTCTTTTTGAAATTCCGCTTACATATCACCTACAGGATTGTACGCAAACTAGTCTGTGTACCTGCCAAGCTATAGAACAGGTTAGTCATTTTAAGTATTTGGGAATCACTATTGATGAAAAATTGAATTGGGGAAAAAATATTCAGGAGCTGAACAGCAAAATACGATCTACAGTAAGAACATTCTACTTTTTAAAACAATTCTGTGATAAATTCTTATTGCGAAAACCTCTACTATTCTTTAGTCTAGTCAAGACTTCAGTACGGAATAATCTGTTGGGGAGGTGCGTACAGAAGTCTAATAGATAATCTTAGAGTATCACAAAATCATATAGTGCGTATAATGCTAGGAAAAAAACTCAGAGATAGCTCGTTCCCCCTATTCCAACAAATTAGAACTCTACCCATTCAACATTTATATGTGTACAAAGTGCTGAAACTGTTTTATAGAAGAAGTGGCAATGAAGGTACAACTTTCCTTGTATATGGAACAAGAAACGTAAATAAAAGAATTTTTAGAGTACCAAAAGTAAAAAAGGAAATATTTAGACTATGCTTTCAGTACGTAGGTACAAAATTCTTTAATAAATTACCTATTAATATTAGATCAATAGATAAATTAAACCTTTTCAGCAATAGTGTATTTGACTGGTTTAATTGAGATAGATGATGTTAGATTTTTTAATAGAGTCATTAGCTCTACCCGTGCTAGAGTGAATGCTCTAACATAATAATAAAAGTTACTGTTTATTTTATATAAAAATTAATTTGGTTTCATGTGCCAAATTGTATATAGATGGTTATTGCATATAATGTATAATGTACTGTGTGTTATTGAATGCATGTACATGCATTTTGTAATAGTGAATGTGCCTAAATAGCGCATTGATTTTTTTCTTTGACAGAAGTTATTTATATGTTTATAATGTTGATTTGTTTTTAATGTACTATGTTTGCTGCTATGTTTTTAATTTGTTTTGTTTTTCTTTTAATTCGAATTGTATAAAGAGGATACTAATTGTTATGTTGTTTTTACTGTTAATATTAGATAATTTTTATTCTGACATTATATGGATAAGTAATTACTAGTTATTTTTATATTGGTTATATTTTTTGTATTCTTATTTTTAGTTCATTTGTAGTTTCGGGCACCTCGGAGAGTGGCCAGCATGTAATTTTATAATGCAAACTGAACTCTAAAAGTAATATTAAATTTATTTTATTTTGTTAATCCTAATCACGCTACTGGACATGTGATTAGGCTATTCCTAAGATTTTATTTTTGTACTGTTTTTGTAATTTTTTTTTGAAGGAATAAATCATTATTCCTCATTATATGTGTGGTAATGGTCTAAATATTAGAGTTTTTAAAAGGTAATATCCATATGAATATGAATATGATAAGGAATTGATTGTATAAAATGTGATTGCACAAACGTTTTTGAAGCAGATTGAGCCTCACCCGACCTGAACATATACTAGAAACATTGTTCAACATCCTCTGAATAAACTAGTAAAATGAAAATATAATGGTCTATATAACTGGGATTTATATAGTCACCTGTCGCTAAAATTATGTATTGTGCATGGGTCTCTATTGAAGATTCAATCTAAAACTTTTAATTAAATGAGTTACCAAATAATAGTTCGAAACAAACTTTCCATCTAATTTTGTTACGTAACTTGGCTATTTGTCTGAAATATAATTTGCAGTTCGGTTATTTCTACTGTTGGTTAGGCTTTATTAAACTAGTTGATTTTCGTTTGCATGAATAAATACTCATACATGCAAAATATGAAATCTGTCTTTATTAAAATACTCGGCATAAAATACTACAACTTATATGTATAAAACGGTTGATATGAAACATAAATAAAATATTAGTATATCCCCTTAAACAAGATTGTGGAAGGCTCATGGCACGTCTTGCTTGAAATAATATTATTTAACGATTTCCCATATTAATTTTAAGTGGCATTAATAAAATAGTGAAAATTTAAATTTATAGTCGGTTTGCCACTTACACATTTCTACAACATAGCAATTAAAAGACAAAATTAAAATTTCAATGGACGGTGGCTTGAGAACACCATGTAAGATAATATTTATATATTTTGTATGAACAAAATATGTTAATGCAGGTAAAAAAACTGAAAAATTTCTTGAGAAACTGTTCCAAAA
The DNA here is from genome assembly GCF_021130785.1 of Homalodisca vitripennis. Classification (NCBI taxonomy): domain Eukaryota; kingdom Metazoa; phylum Arthropoda; class Insecta; order Hemiptera; family Cicadellidae; genus Homalodisca; species Homalodisca vitripennis. The sequence continues at coordinate 39,587,511 of NC_060213.1, forward strand.
GCCATGATTATAATTATCAGGCCTAAGGCTTTGAAATTAAAGTCTTACTTAAAGTTTGACTGAAATTGCTTTGTACTAGAAAGAAGGAAAAAGGTATTCCAGGTATTTAACTGAGGTTGCTTTCAAAGAGAGAGAGAGAGAGAGAGAGAGAGGAGAGAGAGAGAGAATTTATTTTTTTAAGAAATAAGAGGTTTCCCTTCAGTACAACTGTTATTGATTTTACAAAATTCATTGTATGCTGCCTAGTTCAACAATCATTTTATTACTGTATTGGTGATACTTTTACATAGTTGTTTTTAACTATCATTTTTGTATGCTGAAATAACAAATCACACAAAATCACACAAATCATATAGCAACACTGTTCTAGACCACAATACCATGTTTAAATACAACTAACAATAATGTGCAATATTGTTGGTGAGGCAATCCAATCACTTTACAAGAGCTTTATAAGTAGCAAGATTGCCTCTACTTTTAGTCTAGCTGTGATCAAGAAAGCTATATCCAGAACAAACGTTGCGGTGGTAATCTTAGAATAGTCAAAGATTTAAATTTTTACAGTTGAAAATTCCTATAAAAAGATATTCATCAGCTTATAAAATTAGTCTTCTCCTTCCAATATTACTAAGAAAGAAGGTTTCAGTAAAGATTTAATTGCAAATTTAAAACTTCGTAGAATATCGTTAACAACATTCGTGTTCTTAACAGTTATGAAGTATGTCCAGAAGCAGAGATAATGCTCAGTTTTTTAGTGAAGTTCATCACTCAAGAGTATGGAAATGTTTGATTTCTATTTGTATCGCCATTGACTCTCCGCGTGATATCTATATATAGACCTCATCTATAGACTAAACAATTTACAAGATAAATCATTTCGGTATAAGCAACATAAAGTTTTATGATGATTCATATCACTTAATGGAATAGAGCTCAGTGTTATAGGACATTTGTACCGCTAGTATTTTGACTACCCATAACAAGAAAGAGAAATTTTCAGAATAAATTACTTTGAAAGTTATCGTGTACTGTTCAATGGAATTTTTTTATGTGGTATAATACAAATGTATTACCCACCAGGGGTCACTGATGGCTGGTTTAAAACCGGTGTGTTAATAACATATGGGCAACCTTATGGATGTCCAGGAGCTGCACATCACTAACCGGATATTACAAGAAATGATGACTTTTGAAGTTGGTGGGGTTTGTTTTCTAAGTGACAAAGGTTTTTCCTAGTCTATACCTAAGGGTATGCCAACACCTAACCTATTTTTGAGGGGGCATTACTTAAGATTAGTGCCGTGAATTCTTCCTCATGGATCTCGACAAGAGGCGGACCCTACAACTCCCAACCTTACCTATCCAGAATATCTTGTAAAGATTCTTGTAGGACTATGTGAAATATATAAGCTTTTTGTGCCAAGAGAAAACTAAACACGTCTAGCATAAACATCCCCAGAATATTTCAAGAATTAACTTACCTATAGACTTTATTTTTAGCATGAAACCTGGGAGAAGATTGTTTTGTGACACGTGATGCATAAGTATTCTAATATAAATCTGAAAAACAACTTCTAAGAACATTATCATGTAAATAAAATAATATCATAGGCAATACTTAAATAACATTTTCTCATTTTGCATCACCAACCCAAAAGTTAATATATAATATATTTTCTCCTATCAGGAGCAAAGAGGTAAAAAATATTCAAATGAAACTGAACAAAATCTTTCTACGTTTTCACTGTTATCCCTAGTTATCAAGGCCTTGTAAACTAGGGATTTTATATTTTAGTTTTCATACTGAATTACTGTTATCAACAAAACGACTATTTTAATTTGAATTTTATATTTATGAAAACTGTTATATTACTATGTATAATTCTGGAAAATTAATGCTTTCCTCCATCATAATGTATATATATATATATATATATATATATAATATATATATATATAATATATATATATATATATATGACATCGTTTTAAAATTAAAAGTAGGAGTATGTTACACTCAACCATAAAAAAATAGATTAAGTTACGGGGGATAGATTAGTATCCTTTCTACGGTCATATAATTCGGCTAACGTACCAAACTTCTAGTGTCGCTCTAATTGTTTTGGATAGTGTAGAGGAAACTCCGGCTCGTAGGGAATTAAAGTAAATATTAAATAAAGTACTCAAATTATTAGGAAGCAATACTATGGCTAGAAAACCGCACATACCCGTATGCACACCCAAAGTAGACAATTAGGAAGCGAGCTCCCATGGTGGCGAACGGGATGGCGGATCAGAACTAAACCTAGAAGGAAAAAAGAAAAACACCGTGGATAGCGTGCTCAGATGCATGCAACAATTCGAAGTCTCCATTACAGAGTAGTAAAAATCATCTTTAACCAAGATAAGAAACTCTATGTCAAAATAAATGTATTGGCCAAAAAAATTAAAAATAAAACATTACAACTGTTAACCCTCAATTTTCCGTGTGTCTCAGGTGCACCTGGATAAATAAAAAACTAGGAACATCCATAATTTAAAACAATAACTTCCAATTCCACCCGGTATCCTTTGGCTAAGGGCGGGCTCCTAATAAAAACGAAGAAATAAAACTAAATTCAAATGAAACTAAAATAAATAAACGAAATAACAAATTATAAACCATAATAACTAGCATCAAATAACAAAATAAATTAATTAAAGAAATAGCAGGGTATTACAGATGTTGGCTAGAGATATTTTCATGTCATCATGGAGGCCATTTTTCCAGCAGAGCAGGAAAGTCCTGGAAACTGGTGTCTGCGACCACCAATGATAAGAAAGCAGCAGGTGGCAAGAGTTCCTCTCCTGAACCCTGAAACCATGTTTCAGCCTAGTACCCTTTTATATACTTAAAATAAATTAGTAAATATAATTTAAATAACTTGTTACCAAATTTAATTAATACGGTAAAAATTTTTTGTAGCCAAGTTAAAATAAAATATACCAGCTGAAACTGATTATATTTTTTATAAATATAGAGCAGGGATAAAAGTTTAAATTACATTTAAGACATTCCAATAAATAGTTATAAAAGCCTAAAATACAGAAATTTTTTTTTAAACATCAATAAAACAGGATTTTACTGACAGAAAAGGTTCAAATTTGGTAAAAAGCAGGGGATAGGCACCTCACATATAAATTAAAAAGCCCACCCGAAAGGAAGTTGGCCTTAAAATCCCCTTAGCCAAAGAATAAAACATAGGCCAAGGTACACTTGGTAAAAAATATAAAATAGAAATACAACAAATCTCTGGTGGCCAATAGTAGTAGCTTATTAACAGGAGTCTAAATAAAAAATTTGGTGGCATTTGACCTGTTAGTAAACTAGCAAACTTCAAAAATATGTTTTAAGGTCTACATATACTAAAGGAAAATATATTCCTCAAAAGCCTCTAAATTTTATCAAAATTAACCTTCATCTGTCTCTCTGGGTTCGTTTACGAAACAAAATAAACAGCTAAACATTAATAAACAAAAATTATTGGCTGCAGAAGGAATTAGAACTAAAACATAGCCTAGAAAAGGAACTCAGTTACTGACAGGAACAAATACCAAAATCGAAATTAGATTGGTGAAATCTTTTTAAAAGAGCAAGATAATAACTTGCAAGCAAAATTAATTCCAGTTTAGAGCCAAAAGTCCAAAATATCAAAAGAAACCAAGTTCACCATGTGCTCTGAACCTTCAAAAACTTTAAACACAAAATAAAAACTATACTTTCGAGTGAAAGAAAAAATTACTCGTAAGTTCGAAACGTCGTACTTACGCCAGCATGTTACTGGGATATATTATAATGAAATAACACAAATTACTTGAAAAGGCAAAATTTACTATAAGTACTTCCACCAACGTGGAAAAATTTCAGAATCTCCTTGCCACTCTGAAAAGGATATGCAGAGCGCTCTTAAACATTACAGTCCTCTGCAGCCACAACATACAAAAATTACATAATATCCTATATAAATACACAATATGAGCCGGGTAGATAACTAGGTTTAAGACTTTGAAACGGGTCAATAGGCAAATAAATGTTACTGAAATGGCACTGTTTTCTAATAATACTGAAATTAATTAAGATGAAAATTCATACACCAAAGTTTAATTTTAAATAAGGATACATAAAAACTTTTTTTCAAGTCATTGAGATTATTTTAACTAATAATTTTAAGGAACTCATTGAAAGAGTTCTCGGCAAGTATCTGCTTATAGGATTGAATAGAACACGCCACTTCACTTCCCTAGGGTGGAGATAAGGTTTAATTTCCCTGTTGGACCGTAACGTTAGCATTTATGGAGTGTTAGAATAAAAGTAGTACCTGCTTCTAGTCTTCTCTTAAATAGAAGTAAATTTTATGGTTATTAAGACCATGTATGTGTGATAAAAATACACACTACATACTATACATACATACTACATTTTACTTTGGTAATATTTAAATGTATAGTTAAATATTATATAAGATATTAAGAAATAGAATTCTTGCATTTAAATTAATATAATATGCTCTGATTAACAAATGAGTTTAGAAAAATCTCGAAGTTATAACGTTGAAAGAATTATTATTAATAGCATAAAGTTATTTAATGCTTTTTTGTACAACATAATGTGGCATTTTTTGTAGGAATTACTTTAATTATATGTAATCGGCAGTTAAATATCATTGTATTTTTTTTTTTCAAAATATTTAATGAAAGTAACTTGAATTTAATGTAAGTAATTGTATTCAGTGAATAAATTAACTCTTACTAGTTAATGAATAAGAAATGAGCATTCGCTTAATAAAAGCTGATTTAATTGTGTAAACGTTGTCACATTTGTAAACTATTTTGGAAACAGTTAACCTTATCGCTCTGCGAAAAATTTAACCTGTAAATCTATGTTACTTTTATCCATACTTTCCTAAATATAACTGAATGATACAAGTTATGAGTAGGTCACATTACTTGTTGCTATCAGTATTTATACACTGCTGGTTTTATGAATATTTCACAATTACAGCAACTGAAATTATGGTTAACCATACTAACAATATAAAAGTATTTGCTAAAGCTTAGCCAAACTCCATGATGTTGATCGCCAAGCTCTTTGATATTTGGATGTAAATAAAACTTCATTTATAATTTAAAGGGTATAAGTCACTTCAATTTCATTATGTTACATTATGAATCTTTGAAAACTCTCATATTATTAAACATTGTACTTCTAAGTTAATATATTCCCCTAGGAAAATAATTACTATTTGGTGTACAATAAAAAAATAGAATATTAAATGTAACATCAAAATAATGATATTATGCTAAATAGGATCCATCAATAGCATTCCTTTGGTCAGAGAATTGGGATATCAACAACATTATAATTCATTTCTAAAGAGTTCTGTATAGTGCAGGGGCTAATGGATTTAATTAAAACCAATTTCACCTCACACTGTGAATTTCGAAACAGTCTAAACCATATCATAACATGTAAAGGATGGAGATATATTTTAACTATTCTTACATCTAATATTAATATTTTATAGTTACGTGTATGTAACCGCGAGAGGAAACGTCATGCAAAAAAATCATTGAAAAACCGAAAGACTTCGCTGATGCTCAACTAAATATTCATCACGGCTAAATGTAAAATGCAACACTATTAAAACTTGTTTGTATTGCAAGAGTTGTTAATAGTACGTAATAAATAACACGTTTACATAATCTAATATTTAAGAATTTTAGAGGATCTATTGAACAATGCAAGGGTGAGATATGCATAAGGGTAATATAGGGATAGGAGTAAGAAATAAGGATAGTATTCAAAAGGGTTTAAATCTTTTTTTTATCATTTACCATTTCTAACCAGAATTTTAAAAGACAAGACAATCATGGAATATAACATAAAATAATTTACTGTTACAATCCAATTTAAACAACCAAAACAATAGCAGCATACGCAAACAGTGAATATCTAATGCTGTTCTGAGAATACTATAAGTAAATACCGTTAGAGTACAACAATATAGAGTTTGGAGGCAAATTTACGATATTGCTCCACGAAACACTTTCAGCATTAATAATATTCAGCTGATGCCAGATACTATACGTAATATAGCAGGAGAGCAATTAGATTGTATTGCCATACAAGAAAAGTTTTAGTTAAAATTCTATTTTTAAACATATTTTTTAAGTTTTGTACTCACGATTTTCACTTTGGTTCATTGAAAATGCACTAAGAGAAAGACTAGTACTATCTGATCTAAATAGCTTATATTATGTTTCAATATTGTTTTAAGTTTCATAATGTAGATTTTAGAAGTTAGGCATGGGTTAGAAGCAGCATACGTGACATTGGGTGTTGTTAGTTTCAATATAACTAAATAATGTTTTGTCACAATTGGATCAAAAATTAAAAGTTAAGTAAAAATGTGTTATTTTATCAGGTGAAGTTAGGGCTAAGAAGCCGTTTTCAATAGTTTACCTTGGAACTAACGGTTTCAAGGTGACCTCCGAACCAACACCATTGACCTGCATGGTTTTTGAAAGGCGGAGAAAAAATAAAAATTTATATTGCTGCAATGTGTCATGTAACATTAAAATTTACCAATTGCTCCAAGTTGATTTAAGTGTTGTCTTGCATGTTCTAATTTATGATTTGTTATGAAATTGTGTTATAATATGGCTGATTACACCTTATTGTGACGTATTGTGTTCCTAATGTGTTTCTTGCATCCTGCATTTTTCACAACGTGCACTGATTCAAAACTACATATCATTTGCTAAAGTACAGTACAAAGATATAGAATAAATCTTCCTACTATTGTTTCAATGGACTGTACTTCTTCCATAACTGGTAACAGCCCTGTTGACACAGTGATACGTTAATTTCTCTAACAGAGAGTTCAATTCTCACTTTAGTATCTGGGCTACGGCTAACTTATCGTGTTATAAACTTAGTTGAGTACAATAGGCAATAAAATTATACATTTAAAGTAATCTATTTAAATTTGCCTTTTTGTTTATTAATTACTTTAATTATTTCTAACATAATGGTTGTAATGTCTATAATGTATAATAAACGATAAATAGTCAGTAAATATGCAGGTTTGTTAACATGAGCATTTCAGTATTGTTATATGACTAAGGAAGTAAGATAATTACATAATAGATCACGTCACTCGTTGTTAACTGTTGTAAGCTGCCGCAACTTCTGAGTTATTAACTCTCCCATTGTATAGACTCAACTCAAGAAGTCTTCTCACAAGTGTTGAAGACTGGGCTGAGATCAAGATTATAACAGAATTTTAAAGGTGCTGAGCTACTTTACATCACACCCTTAAATGTATCCTTATGTTCCACATCATTAGGAAACTGATATACTCGTATATAAATAAACATAATATATATGTTTGTTATAATACTTAGTATTTCTAAGCGTAATATGTAATGTTTCCAATAAAAATATAAAGACCTATTAAATAAAAAGAATTTAGAATACTATACTACTAAGGTCTGTGATAGTCCGTAGACCTAAAATTACATTTTTAGGTGAGCTTAAAATAAGATCTATTTTAAAAATTAAAAGGGATTTAGAAATACTTGTAAATTCATTTTAGGGATTAATAATGATAATAATTAATAATAATATCACATCACATATATTTTTTATTGTGTTTGAAGAACTATTAACAGTTTGTAACGAATACGTTTAATAGATTTTTACGTAACAAATCAAACTTAATACCATCACTAACAGTTATCAAATGCACAGCGGTGGCCTTTTTAAATATTGGAATGCCGTAAAACTACTCAGCCCTCCCTATATTGGTCCTGATGCCATTTATTGTATTGCGGTCATGATTTACATGAGGGGGTTTTAATTGAAGTCATTAAATCAGTCAAACGATTCACACAATCTCTAAATCAGAAAATATATAAATACAAAATTTCAACTATTATTATTTATATTCTTTGTGGATTTAAGTGGATTTTAAAACACAGTTGTTTCTTCTTCTCCAAATTTAGAAAATATTTTTTCCGGACGTTTGCTATCATTCAGTGAACATGGAATCATTATACGATGGCAAATGTAAAAAAAATCCTGTTTCCTTCACGATCCTCCCATCGTCGAAAAAACAAACTTCAAACAAGGAATTAGTATATCACTTTTCAAACGTACCTTGTTTCCCAGTTCGGTGATCGTTAATGGCATAGGATTTGATAGAGCACTAGCAAAAATGTTTATAAGAATATGTTATGCCTAGTTATTACGTCAAAGAAAGATTGATAAATAAATAAACTTTCACACTAATTGGGTATAATAAAATCATACTCTAACTTATTGTGTGGTAGCAAAGGTATCTAATGAAAAAGAAATGTGCTTTTCAAGTTATAAATTACAAAGAAATTTTACATTAAATCTCATTAAATCCTGTTACCTAAACATTGGGTGGTGTACTCCTATTTTGTAATAAATGTTAGTTGCAAGTTTACCTTCAGGTGGTCTATACTTTAACTGTATTTTTTGCAGGTAAACTTGTAAATTAAAAGTATTTGTGCTCTTAAGTAAACCTGGTAGATATACATGACACCATTTACCGTAATATAATTTACTGAAGTTGCTTAAAAACTTTAAGTCTATTGTTGAGGTAGACAGCATATAGTCGTACACAGTGTAAATTATAGAAAAGTTATGAGTTGTAGAGTTTTTTGTTAAAGAAATAAATCACATTCAAAATTTTAATTTTGCAAACAAATTCCTGCCCATAATAAGTTTGGATTTTTACAACTTATGGTATATCTATCAATTCTGTTTGATATCAGGTTTTAAAATTTAAATTCTACACACCAAATTACTACAGAATCATATTCTAACTTTCAGGACAGTTATTGAAAATGAGTAAATGGTTGTACCTCTTATGGTTGTGTTGAGTTTGTTTACAAATGTTTTTGTTCTGATATTTTCTCCTTGTCATCATAGTTAATCTTAAGATTAATGTAACCACTTTTATGAACGCTCAAGAAAATCATATACAACTTCATTACATTGTTACTTGGTGTCTACACTCATTGAAATATTTATATCAAACTAAATTCCTGACCTCACGTGTCAGGGCCCGCTGGCTGGGATAAGCCAGCAGGGGGCACCCTGACTCCACGGTACCAGTATCTCTCACGGCACTGGCCGGCTGGGTTCCACCCCATTGTCGTCAGGGCATTTTCATAGTCCATAGTCATAGTCATATTATCTTTATTATAATTTCTTTGAGAAATACAATGGTGTCATAGATGCAAATATTAACAATTTTATAGGTGTCTTAAGATTAGGTTTTCCAGTTGAGAAACTCTTCAATGGTATAGAAATGTCCTCTCCAGTAGCCATTGTCGAGCTTCTTTTCTTGAAAGTGCCGCTCCTCTGATATTGCCTTAAGGTGATTTGGCAGCAGGTTGTACAGCTTTGATCTCGTATAGCTGGGTTTCTCTTCATACAGTGCAAGGTGATGAATGGGCAGTGCAAAGTTGTTAGCGTTTCTTGTATTCTAGGGGTGTGTTTTCTCCTAATCTTGTGAGGTTGCGGGACATGGCAAAGCAGATAACTTCGTGTATATATAACGACACCACAGTAAGTATTTTTAGTTCAGGAAAAGCAGCTCTACAGGAGTCAAGTGGGTTTAGGTCGGCCAGTATTCGGATGACTTTCTTTTGTGCCACTAGAACACGTAGCAGGTTGTAAATGGGAGGAGTTACCCCCAGATTATTATCCCATATCTCAGGTGGGACTCGAAAAGAGAGAAGTAAGCCGTTTTGGCTGTGTCCATGTTACTAATATTTTTTTATCCGCCTAATGACATAAGTGTTACTTTACTGCTGAGCTTTTTGATTAGTTGGTCAATGTGTGGTGTCCAAGTCAGTTTATTGTCAATGATAACTCCCAGGTACTTGGCTTCATAGCTGGCTTCTATTTCTGGCAGACCTGCAGCTTCTGTATTTCTTCTTCCAAAAGTTGTTGTTGGGTTTTTTTGTTCGTTTAGCAGAAGGTCATTTTGTTGACAGTACTGTTTTTGCCAGGCTTAAAGACACATATGATGTTATTTCAAGGTCTTGGACTTCTTTTTTTGCCATTAGCATGGCAGCGTCATCCGCGTATAAAATTACCTGACAGTATTCTTCCAGGCACCTGGGGAGGTCATTGCTGAACAGTATGAAAAGTACAGGACCAAGAACCGAACCCTGTGGAACACCCCTATTTAGAGGTAAATGGTGTTGAAGTTGTTTTGTAGATGGTGTTGTTCTTTTTGTATGTTATTTCTACCATTTGTGATCGTCCCTCTAAATAGCTTGCCAGCCATTTTCCTGCCATCCCTTTAACACCCATGGCTGTTACTTTTTGTATAAGAAGGTTTGTGACCCAGGCAATCAAAAGCCTTGCTGAAGTCTAAGAGCAGGCTAGTGACCTCTTTTTCCTTCTTCTCTCTGGTCAATAATGAATTCAGCAAGTTGGATTAGGGCAGTGGTTTGTGGATCTTCCCTTGAGGAAACTGTGCTGCTGGCTGGTAATAATGTTATGGTCAGTCAGGTGTTTCATCAGTTGGTTTAGCATGACTTTCTCGATCACATTTGATATTGTTGAGAGCAAGGATATTGGTCTGTATTTGCTAATTTGGTCCGATGGTTCTTTCTTAAGCTTTGGGTACACTTTTGCCAGTTTAAGTGTTTGTGGAAAGATACCTTGGGAAAAGGATTTATTTATTATGTATGTGAGAGGGGATGTCAGTTTCTTCCTTACAGTGTTTTGAGGATGATGGAGGATATTTCGTCAGTTCCGGCGGATGTTTTGGATTTCGGGCAGGAAATGATATTTTCCACTTCCTGGTAGTTTGTGGGCTGTAGGATAAGTTCGGGGGGTTCGTCTCCCGTTTGGTTCAAGGGACCGTGTGTGCATAAGTTTGATTAGCATCTCCTAGAGTCTTATCTGCTATTGTTGTGAAGTAGTGATTTGAGTTGGTGAGCCACTTGATGGGGTTTTTTAATTAGTGTCCCGTCCATTAGTAGTTTTATGGGTTCAGCTATTTTGTTGTTCTGCTGTCTTTCACGGTTAACTACTTTCCATAGTGCTTTTTGTTTGTTTTCAGCATTTTGAATAAAATTAGTGGTGTCTTGTTGTTTAAGTTGTGTTTTAGTTTTAAGTCGTAGTCTTTTTTCTTTGCTGCTGTTAGTGCTTTGTCCTCTTCTCCTCCTCGGAGTATCTGATTATTGAGTGCCTGCAGGAACTCTTTCTTTAAGGTGGACCATCATCATTCTTTATTAGAGCTGATTTGAGTTTTTCCCTTTGGTCTGGATTTTTTCAGGGGCAGGCTGTATTGAGCGCTGTAGTAGTTTTTCCCAATAAACAAGTTGTAGGCTTGGTCTGCATCTGGGGAGTTGTATACATTGTCCCATGACTCCACAGCCAATAGGTGCTTCAGATAATTTAAGTTTTCTTGAGAAAGTCTTCTATGAGTAGAGCTTGGACAGTTTGCTTTCTTGGTTTGCAAGTTGATGGTGCAGAGTTGGGCACAATGATCTGAGAGACCAGTGGTAATCACTTCAACATTTATATCCTCCCTGTTCACATTGGAGCACACAAAATCAATGGAAGATTATGAAGTGTGGGTGACTCTCGTAGGTGGAAGGTTGAGTCGTATTAAGTTGTGCCGTGCTAGCATGTTATCAAGTTTTTTCTTGTTCTTTGTTTCTGCAAGTCCGTCCACATTAACATCTCCCATTATGATGGTTTGGGGCCCTCCAGGTTGGGACCAGATCAAGAGTGTCGGATAAGATGTCCAGGGAAGTTTCTAAATTTCCTTCAGGTGGCCTGTACACCCCGAGCAGGTTTATGTTTTTCATGTTTATTTTTAAGCTTATCATGTAGAGTTCGCATGTAAGCTCAATATGTTTGTTTGAGGTGTTGATAATGTGTATAGTGTTTCCAAGAGCCTCGTTTGAGTAAAAGGCAGCTCCTCCTTTTCTAGAGTTTTTCCTGCAGAACCCACCAACCAGATTATACCCAGGGAGTCTTGTATTGCGGAGTTGATCATCCTTGAGACCATGTTCAGTGATGAGCACAATATCAGGATTGAGGTCTTGGAGAAGGTGTTCAAGTCTATTTGCCTTTGATGCTAGAGAGTCAATATTCTGGTGTAGTATCTTTAAAGCCTTTTCTGATATCTTGTCTTCTGGAGTGGGCATGTCCGGGTTGGCTGGAGAGTTGACAATTACTTCTGCTTGCTGTATATTAGGTTTTTGTGGTCTAAAAAAAACTGTAGGGCGATTTAGCAGGACATCCGACCTTGAGAGCGCCGCGGGGGGAGACAGCCAGCCCGAGGTTGGGGGTCGTTGGTCCAGATCCTGATGGGGTGGCACCAGCGCATGGGAGCCAGTCTGGGATGGGTCGTCACTGTCAGTCCAGCCATAGTGTTCAGTCATGTGGTTCTTGTAGAACATGATGTGTTTAGAGAAAAACATCTCACAGGTCTCGTCTCTAGCCCTTGGCTTTGAGTTTAGGGGTGGGCTTTTGGTCTGTTTCATGTTAGGCTCTAGAGATAGCACTGGGGCAGTCTCTGTTGGTTGCTAATGCAGGGAACCAGATATTGATGCAGCATTTGCAGCCTTTTGGTTTTGGTTATGCTTTCTGTTCTTAGCCATTTGCAGGGATACACTGAAGTGGCTTTTTGCAGTGTTGGTTCTATCTTTGTTAGAGTGTGGGCACTTCGCCGGTCTGGGCTGAAATTCATCAGCGTCGTGCTGCAGCAGGCTCTGTAGTGCTTTGATAGAGTTCTCGATTTGGTCTTGGCGGGTTTTTAAATTGATCATATCTTGCATTAGTGAATGGTCATTACCTAACTTACAACTACGGTCTGTCACTTCGCAATTGGTTGGCAGTGGCAAAGGTTTATCTCCAGTGGGTGGGCATGTTTGTGTGTCAGCATGTCTGTCTGCATCTCGGTGGATTTCTATTTTGTTTTGCACTGTTTCTGGTTTAGTTTTTTAGTGTTTTAATAGTTTTTTCTAGACTTGCAATTTTGTTTTCATAGTCTTTGATGAAATTGCATTGGTCATTTTCGTGTTCTTCGTAGAATTGCTGTAGTTGTAATTGTTTTTGTTTTTCTCTGTCCAGTTGAGTTTGCAGGTTTGCCAGTTCTTGGTGTAGACTGTCAACTTTATTTTGGCATTTTTCTTTATTATTTCCAGGCAAGACCAGACTGGTCCAGGAGCAGGCAGGGAGGGACGCCACACCCCCACTCCCCCAGCACGGGAGAAAACCCCCTTCGCCACGGAGGAGCCCCATTAGACAATGTCAGGCTAGGGCGGGACTAGACGCCACTCCAGCCCCAGCACAGGTCCGCCCAGCGACTCGATCACAGCAGATCTAGGTGACTTAATTAAGGTAAGCAACTCAAAAATAAAGAAATAAAGGCTAATACTCACTCCGTACCTATTCACCCAACCCACTTGCCACTCACACACACATACAGACTTACCTCACATCCAAATGGCATCTGGCGATCGTCACCGTGGACCGGACAACACCCATGAGAAGGTTGGCCAGCTGGACATCGCTGCCCAAAACCCAAGATTCCCAGGTTCCTCTTGGTGGCTGAAGGGAACCTCCCCCTAGATCAAAAGACCAGAGGCAGCACCCTAGAATTACCTACGCCAAATCTCTCCATTACAATCTGGGCCAGCACGCCATACTTATTGGTTTTTTCACGAGCAGCGGCAACAAGCGAGTCGTCTTGCTCAAAGCGAACAGTCACGTCGACCACTTGGGCGGAATCTCGTGTTAAAACGACGAGATCCGGCCTGAGCGGTTCGGCAATGACGGCCCCCCTTCGCCAGTCGGAGTGAAAAGCTGTTCTCTCGCAACAATGAACTGCCTATTCATAGCGCTAGCCTCAACCGCATCAACGCTATCCTGGGCCCTCGACCAGCAGGGCATTCACCAATAATATGCCCGAGAGTCTCCGGCTTGGCGGAGCACCTCCTGCATAAGATGTCCTCAGCAGGAGATGCCCTGGCAAGGCATTCGCGTGATGGAAAAGTGTTCGTACGAATTTGGATCAGGTCGATAATTTCTCCCGGGTAAAGCTCACCCTCAGACCACAACCACTTGTTGCCGAGCTTATTACTACGGAAACAAGCCGCTCCCTTAACCTGGCTTCCCAAACCGGAAAAGGTGGCAAACTCCCTGTCCCTGAGTTGATTCTTGATGGCCACAACGTCCTCGTCGCGCGGAGGCCAATTAAGACCTAATGCCGCAGCCGAGTCAGACGCGAAGGCACCAACCCAAGGATCACCCAGCACACACCGCAGCACTAGGTCGTCCGACCTCGAGAGGGCGGCCAACGTGCGAACATTGGCAGCCCTCACGAGGTCGACCAACCGCGGCACGCCCAGACCCCCATCGGCCCTCCGCATGTGGACATAGCTAGACGCCACAGCGGAGGGCAGGTGGAGCATAGTCCGAACCAGAGACCTCAGGAAAGTATCCAGCTCCCGGAGAGCGACCAACCTAGGCGGGTCCGCAATAAGTCTGTAAAAGAAGGCTGGGAGTACATAATTACATAGCAGGTTTAGCTTTTGCATCGGCTTCAGGGAAAGCCTAGAGCACCTAGTCGCTGCGTCCCTGATAGAAAGATAAACAGAGGAATTGCCTCACAGATAAACGTACCACCCGCCGGACACGGGCCTCAACAAGGGCGCAGTACATCCTCGCAAGGGCCGAGCCAACGGTAATGGGCCGCCACCCAGAGGCCACTGACAGGTCCCTCCCAGATTTGGGGATCATGGTCATAGAGTTCACACACCACTTTGAAGGAAATTGCCCAGTGCTTAAAAGAAGGTTAAACAGACCTGCCAGTAGATTATCAACACCAGGTACGCCAAGAAGATGCCTTTTCCTAACCGAATCAGGACCAGGAGCCGAACCGGGCCTCATGCCCCTTATTCGAGCCTTGACCTCTCGCGAAGAAACTGGGTCAATCCAGTGAGCCTCATTGCCAGGAGGCGGATTAAATCGACATAAACCAGGAGAGTCCCACAGGGCAGAGTAAACCCCCCTGATCTCTTCAGCAGGCGGACTGGGCGAGTCAGCCAGGGAACAGACCGGAAGCCCGGCCCTAGCACACTCGGCCAGCCTAGCTGGACATGTCCGATAAAACTCTTGAGTACACGCATATATCCGCCTTCTGATGACATCCCTAGTGCGTACACGCCTAACCGGGCGACGCCGAACAGGCGCCTGATCAGACTCAGTGAGTGATCTGCTGATTCTATCAACAAAGGAGTCGATCCACTCCAAGTCCGGAGAAACCACCGAAGACCACTGCTCCCTGAGTTCCAGAGCCAACTCGTGAGTCGGCTCCTCCCTCAGCCAGAACTCCCTAATGCCAGTGCACAAGCTCCTATTAATATCCTTACCCCCAATCCCAGGGACGACCCCGTCACCAGGGAGGCCCACAGGACCAGGGGGAGGCACCTGAACATCGGCCACTCCTCCAACACGGCTCGGACCAATATCAGGCTGATCACCAGCCCTCAACCGACCAGACCGCACCAGAGAGGCAACCTTGTCTCTAATCTGTTTGATAGACCTACCAGGGAAAATTAGGATGAGTGCAGCAGCGTAGCGACCAAGCGGTGGAGCACCCCCTAACACTTGAATTAAGCGCAAAGCATCATCTTCCGACTATTCATATGGTCCCAAAGGCCGATCTGGGCGTTGTGGAGGCGCCATTCTCTCAACATTCCTAACCGCGGGATGCCGGTGCCGCTTATGCTGCGACAGGCCAATTTGAGAAGAAAAACTCTTACCGCACTCGGTACAAAAGAAATCTCCATCGGCGACCTCCACAGGACCCCTGCACCGACCCAGATAGCAAATAGATGCGTGGACGCCACTAAACGTGCGCGAGCAGTTCCCACACCGGAAAATGACGGGAACCCCAGGATGCAGCTCAGCATAGTGCTTTGCAATCAACCCGGGCCGCTCAAACCAGTGAAGACAACTACCACACGCAGAAGGTCTCCAAATATCAACGAAAACATCATAACCATCAACCAACTCAGCAAGAGTCCCTGGTCCACCAGCAACTAAATCCCTAACGGGTTCAACCATAGTTGATTCTCTTCATCATTGCGTCCACTCCCCGAAGAAAAGAATCGCAGTCACCAGATCCAGGAGCATGATCATGGCGAAGCCGCCTAGTCTTACACGGGACACAAATTGCTGGCTTCGCCTTATTAGGGCAAGCATCATGAGAATTACCTTCCCCCCACAATGGCTGCATACCTACTTGCCCTTACAGAATTTGGAGACATGAACAAATTCTTGACACTTGAAGCACCGCGATAGCCCAACAAAATCCTCGACCTTGCAGGAATACCACGATACAAAAAGCCTACCCTCATCAACCAGAGTTTTGCGGACAGAGGGAGAGACCTCAACAACGAAATGGTGCTTCGGCCCACCCCTCTTGCCCTTCTTGAAGATTGGCCTAAACTCCCTTTTGAACTGTTCCAGGGCAACACCACCAGCTATCTCATTCTGGTCAAAGACCGCAGATACGAAATCCTCATCAGATAAAGAGCTGTCAACATCATAAACAATAAGACGTGGCGCAACCTTGGCGCTATCCGAGACGTTCAGACCCTTGTCACCCAGCGCCCTATTTTTCTTGATCTTGGAGACGGTCTCCCAGTCGCGCGCCTCCAGTGCCATTCTTCCGTCTCCAGCAGCCCTCAAATTACGTATTTTAAGGCCCTCGGCTACCGGGTTGAGGGAGGCAAGGACATCCTTGCGGATGTCCTCAACTGCCCTCTTCCCCACAGCCGGCTTGATGAAAATGGTGGGGT
The DNA here is from genome assembly GCF_021130785.1 of Homalodisca vitripennis. Classification (NCBI taxonomy): domain Eukaryota; kingdom Metazoa; phylum Arthropoda; class Insecta; order Hemiptera; family Cicadellidae; genus Homalodisca; species Homalodisca vitripennis. The sequence continues at coordinate 39,604,425 of NC_060213.1, forward strand.
TGACGGCATTAGGGAGATCCTTAGGCAGACCCCTCACAGTGACCACCTCAGAAGGTAAAGACTTGACCACCTCAGACCACTTAGGAGCTTTTTCCACAATAACTTCCCCCCACAGAAGACTTCAGCACCTCACTGAACCCCCCATCACGCTCAGATAAGAATCGCTGGATTGATGATCGCTCGTCAACTCTGCCGCGGTAGTATGCCACATCCTGCTGCTGCTTCGCAACCTCCCTCTCCAGCTCCAGGATAGTATCCCTAATCGTAGAGACATTAGCTTTGCTCATCTTGGACGTGTTGAGCTCCAGAACCCCCAAAGCCTCTCTCATCATCGCCTCCAACCTGTCGCCCCCCCCCCGACTGCGCTTCTTCTGGGCTCCAGCAGCAATCTCCTCATCCCCTCTTTGCTGCTTAGACGTCACCGAAGCCACACTGTCGCTGGATCCAGCTCTAGACAGCGGAGCAGGAAAAGACGGAAATGCCGGAGGATGGTCGCTAACCGGTGTCGTTGGTGTTGATCCAGGCGGCGTCCTCCTCAAGATTGAATTGAAAACCCCCAAATCTAATAGATGACAGAAAAAATTTACAGAACAGTTTCCCAAAAGGGGAAACCATAAAGTTATCCCCAGAAGGAGGAATAACCTGACAAAAAGTAAGAAAAACTAACCTTTAATTCAATAAAAAAGAAATGCTCACCCAAATTCACCCAGGCAACCGAGCACCACGGAACAAACACAAGAACCACCCACACACACTACACTTGGATACTGCAGTTGCAGAATCCTCGCGTAAATTCGCACAAACGCACAAACGCGAGTTAAGTGAAATAAGTACGGAGCGACACAAAAACACGTCTATCCGCCACGGCATCTACGGAGCAACTGGGCAGAAATCACATTGTGTCAACACCCGTGGGGTCCATCGCAATGCTTTTTTTTAATTAGACAGTCTTATTCCCCTGGTCCGTGCCAGTTCTGAGTTGATCGTTGAACGGCGGCCGCGGAGACAGGAGGCCCGTCCACGCCGGCCGCACCGGCGCCCCCCGGAGGGGACTGACCCGATACGGACCCGCACGCGACCAGACAGCCAACGCCTGACAGCAAGGAAGATCCGGGCACAAGTACCGTCATCCTGGTGCGCTCAAGCTTGCGGCCGGCCCGGACGCCCGATAAACGGTGGCGGTCCGACACCTGCGTTCCATACCGTCCGACGATCGGTCGGCCGACCCGGGGTCCGGGAGAACGGTACGGCAGAAGCTTTCCCGCGTCCCGGGTTACCGGCGGGGCCGTCGACCGCCGTCCAACGGGTCGCGACCTCCTACTGAGGGAGAAGTGCGGCCCACCGCGGCTGGCATAACCCCCGCGGCGCCGAGTAATCACCGAGACGACCCCGCAACGACTTGCGCCGTGCAGGCGTACGGTCCCATCTGACCCCGCGGGGGCCGACTCATGTGAGAAAGCGTGAATCTCCCCTTTCGGTGTTTAAAGTCTTTTCCGTTTACCCCTGAACGGTTTCACGTACTCTTGAACTCTCTCTTCAAAGTTCATTTCAACTTTCCCTCATGGTACTTGTTTTCTATCGGTCTCGTGGTCATATTTGGCCTTAGATGGAGGTTACCACCTGCTTAGGGCTGCACTCTCAAGCAACCCGACTCTAAGGAGAGACCCACCCGACGCCGGCGACCGTCCTACGGGCCTGGCACACTCTACGGGCAGTGGTCCTATTCAAGATGGACTTGGACTGGCCCGCCGAACACCGGGTTACTTGGCACCACATTTCCCGGCCGGTGCAGCCGGTGGGATTCGGTGCTGGGCTGTTCCCGGTTCGCTCGCAGCTACTGAGAGAAGCCTTGTTAGTTTCTTTTCCACCGCTTAATAATATGCTTAAATTCAGCGGGTAGACCCACCTGATCTGAGGTTGCAATCAGAGAAAAATTTATACACTTGCGTGTTCACCCGCTCGCGGACACGCTCTCCGGAAAGAGCGAGCCGATAACGACGTGCGGCGGGACTGGAGCCGTGCCTTTCGCGCGGCTCGCAGCTAGAACAGAGTGTTTTGCGTGCCGCCCGTCTATCTCGGTACTGTAAAAACACGGCTGTTACGGTCCATTTACGACCGCTGTGCCCGGGAGCCTGGAGAGGACGGGTTGCCGTTACCACAATCGCGACAACACCGTCTCTGTCGGCGGCAATTTTCGGACCGTCACGCCCGACTCACCCTGTGTGACATCCAGCCAGCCACACAGCGGGAGAGTTGGACGCTTGATCGTGGGACACCGCGACACGGACACCGTCCCCCACCGAGCCGATACCCTCCACGTGAGCGGTAACAGAACACGGTGGTGGGAAGGGCCGCGGCAACGGCGCCCTTTTCCCGGGCCGGAATCCACCAAAATTCCTGACCCGGTATGGAGACTGGAGGGCCGGTCTGGTGACATCCACTCGCAGCAAGTCATGAGGTTACAGGCCTCACGAGCAAAACACACGTGATCTGCCACAAGACGCATCGCTCGGGTGAGCGATAACGATGTGCGGCGCTGCCCCGGTCCAGCACGCCTCAGAGCCTAAGTGCCGAAAACCGTCTCGGGACACGCCCTTGGATGTCCGCGTCCAGATACCGTAGGCCGAAACCGCGTAAAACTGGTCTGCAATTGGTTAGCCCGGTCTGGATAGGTGGACGGATAGTGTCGCCTATTTTCGGTTATTAGATACGGTGTTCCTCGGGAAGGGCTACACCCCGACCCGATACTTACCGCCAACCGTGGTATTGTGGGGAGTTGCCCCGACCCACTGTGCTCCCAGCCATTTAATGGGCCTCGGGACCGCCACGTGCGGCAGGCCAAAGCTTGAATGGCAAGTACAAGGGGAACCACATTGGAGACGGGATGCCGGCAACGCACGCTCTTGCGCTCACCATCCTGTGACGCCTTCATCGCGTACGCTGCATGACACTGTGCGGGGTTCGGTCCAGGCCGATCTCCACGGGGCTAGTCGCGCCAGCCACTATTGACGCCAGGTGAAGTTGCGCCTTCATCGCGACTGCCGAATGTGCCCGTGTGGAGTTGGACGACCTGCCGTCCCCTCGCGTACCGGCAAATCCGTCGCCCCCACAACCGGGGTACGGGATACGCTGTATTCCATGGCAAGCGGAATGCGCTCTGTAATACGAGATTACTACGAGCAGGGCGTTGGGCCTGGGGCGACTTGTCACTACTGGATGGAATTAAATGGGCAACCGGACCAGCCACGTGCGGTTACCGGGGCTTGAATTCACGTCGTAGCGTCCAGGGGACGCCCTCAGGCCGGGGATATTTTTGTTGTTGTTGCACAACTAGTGAGCGATAGAGAACGAATCTCGCTTAATCATCGGCCTAAGCCTCATGTGTGCGGATCTCTCTTTCAGCTCGCCAACTCGTGACTGCAGCCGAGCGCGCCCGTTGCAACCGTGGGACACCGTCACGGCCGGGCGCGCGTCTCGACACAACTCGTGTGTGAAGTGCATCAGTTCGGCCCTCGGGCCTGTTGAACTGTGCCAGCAGGATAGTGGTTGCCAAGCACTCCCTGAAGCAGTGCCACCCCCACTGCCGCTCTTTACAAAGCAACTCTCGGCGATGCCGGATTTTTATTTATTTATTATCAGCCCGCCATCTCGTGACTGCGACCGTGTGTAGACACGACTTGTTTGTAAGGTGCATTAGTTCGGCCCGCGGGCCCATTGAACTGTGCCAGCAGGGTAGTGGTTGCCAAGCACTCCCTGAAGCAGTGCCACCCTCACTGCCGCTCTTTACAGAGCAAATCTCGGCGATGCCGGATTTTTATTTATTTATTATCGGCCCGCCATCTCATGACTGCGACCGTGTGTACACACAACTAGTTTGTAACGTGCATCAGTTCGGACCGCGGGCCCGTTGAACTGTGCCAGCAGGGTAGTGGTTGCCAAGCACTCCCTGAAGCAGTGCTATCATTCACTGCCGCTCTTTACAAGAGCAAATGTGTCGGCCCTCCATCTCGTGACTGCGACCGTGAAAACACAACTCGTGTGCCGGAGAAGATCAGCTACGCCGGATCTTTGTTTTTGCGGGGCAGTGCTCGCCCAGACACTCCCCTGGGTAGTGGTTGCCAAGCACTCCCATTCTGCGCGGCCTCTCTCGGCTCGTCAGTGGTGTTTGTGCACCTCAGTGCCACATAACACGTTAATGGTCCTTCCGCAGGTTCACCTACGGAAACCTTGATACGTCTTTTTTTTCCTCTAAATGATCAAGTTTGGTCATCTTTCCGGCGCACCAGTCCGAAGACCTCACTAAATCATTCAATCAGTAGTAACGACGGGCGGTGTGTACAAAGTGCAGGGACGTAATCAACGCGAGCTTATGACTCGCGCTTACTGGAAATTCCTCGTTCATGGGGAACAATTGCAAGCCCCAATCCCTAGCACGAAGGAGGTTCAACGGGTTACCCGGGCCTTTCGGCCGGGGAAGACACGCTGATTCCTTCAGTGTAGCGCGCGTGCGGCCCAGGACATCTAGGGCATCACAGACCTGTTATTGCTCAGTCTCGTGCGGCTAGAAGCCGCCTGTCCCTCTAAGAAGAATTTAATTCGCCGGTAGCACTATTGTGGATACCGGAGACGCCTAGTTAGCAGGCTAGGGTCTCCTTCGTTATCGGAATTAACCAGACAAATCGCTCCACCAACTAAGAACGGCCATGCACCACCACCCACCGAATCAAGAAAGAGCTATCAATCTGTCAATCCTTCCGGTGTCCGGACCTGGTGAGGTTTCCCATGTTGAGTCAAATTAAGCCGCAGGCTCCACTCCTGGTGATGCCCTTCCGTCAATTCCTTAAGTATGGTTGCAAGCTGAAACTTTGCAACTATACTTCCCCCGGAACCCAAAAGCTTTGGTTTCCCGGAAGCTGCCCGCTGAGTCATCGGAGGAACTTCGGCGGATCGCTGGCTGGCATCGTTTATGGTTAGAACTAGGGTGGTATCTGATCGCCCTCGAACCTCTAACTTTCGTTCTTGATCAACGAGGACATACTTGGCAAATGCTTTCGCTTAGGTACGTCTTGCGACGATCCAAGAATTTCACCTCTAACGTCGCAATACGAATGCCCCCGCCTGTCCCTATTAATCATTACTTCGGAATCTTAAAACCAACAAAATAGAACTAAAGTCCTATTCCATTATTCCATGCACACAGTATTCAGACAGAAATCAGCCTGCTTTAAGCACTCTAATTTGTTCAAAGTAAACGTGCCGGCCCACCTCGACACTCAGTCAAGAGCACCGCGGCGGGATTGAATCGGCGGCCGGAACCCTCGGGATGCTTTAGGCGGACCCTATACACCGCCGGGAGCCCGAACCGCCACCGGCAGGACGACCCACAGGACATGTCAGTTAACTCTGCGAGCGATGAACCGACATCGTAAGACACAGATACAACTACGAGTTTTTGAACCGCAACAACATTAATATACGCTATTGGTGCTGGAATTACCGCGGCTGCTGGCACCAGACTTGCCCTCCAATTGGTACTCGTTAAACGATTTAAAGTGTACTCATTCCGATTACGGGGCCTCGGATGAGTCCCGTATCGTTATTTTTCGTCACTACCTCCCCTTGCCGGGAGTTAGTAATTTGCGCGCCTGCTGCCTTCCTTGGATGTGGTAGCCGTTTCTCAGGCTCCCTCTGCGGAATCGAACCCTGATTCCCCATTATACGTTACAACCATGGTAGGCGCAGAATCTACCATCGACTGTTGATAAGTCAGACATTTGAAAGATGCGTCGCTGGTACGAGGACCGTGCGATCAGCTGAAAGTTATTCAGAGTCACCAAGAAGTGCGAGGCTGGTGCCCCGATTGGTTTTGATCTAATAAAAGCGTCCCTTTCATCTCTGGTCGGGATTCTGATTGCAAGTTATAGCTCTAGAATTACCACAGTTATCCAAGTAATGGATTGTACGATCCAAGGAACCATAACTGACTTAATGAGCCTTTTGCGGTTTCGCCTTAATGTGGCTTGTACTGAGACTTGCAATGGCTTCAGAATCAGAATCAGAATCAGAATCAAGAAATAATTTATTTCGTTAATAACATAAAGTTACATGAAATAAGTCATAGATAAAATAGTACGTATATAAATATAACAATAACAATTAAATAAAATCAACAATCAAATAGTCAACATAGGTTATTTTTCACATGTTTGTGCAAATATGACAGGAATTCTTGAACAGAATATGGGCATTTTTCAAGCCAAAATAGTTTTAATGTTTTTTAGAAAAATTTTGTGAGCTGGTTATGTTTTTCAGGTGCCGAGGCAGCGCGTTATAGAGCCGTAGAGCTGAATATTGCATGCCCCTTTCGAAAATTGTCAATCTATGGATCGGGTAGACCATATTACCCCTGTGGCGGGTATCGTACTGATGATTAAAAGTGTTCTCTGCAAAAAGATGTGGGTTATTTTTTGAAGAAAGTCAAAACTTCAAAGTATATAGATGCTTGGAAGAGTGAGGAGATTCAGTTGCTGAAAAAAGGCTTACAGTGAGCACGATTACCTGCTGCAGACATAATGCGAACAATTCTTTTTTGGAATCTAAAATACCCTTAAAATTTCACTAGAAGATCCCCAGAATCCAATAGCATATTTTCAGTCTACTGTATACATAAGCATAGTAAATTTGAACGATAGTTTCTTTACCAACTGCAGGCATTAAAAACTCGAAAAGCAAAGGTAATTGAAGACAGCTTTGAGCATAGCGTATCTATATGTTTAGACCAGTTGAGCTTGTAATCAATGACAACACCAAGAAGAGAGGCAGACTCTGATGGGTTGATACCATTTACGCTGAAACCCGCTATATCACGAGAAGTTGGTGAGAGAAAACCATGATTTTAAGTTTTTTTCTTCATTCAATAGGAGACCATTTGACTCAAACCACTTATTCAAGCTGACATACGACTGATTCATAATAATTTCGAGGCTGTGAATATCACGACAAGGAAGATAGAGCAGTTTGTGTCATCCGCATAGCAAACAATGTCTGATTTCATATTGGAAGGAAGGTCGTTTATATATATAGAAAATAAAAAAGGACCAAGTACGGAGCCTTGAGGCACTCCTGAGCTGGTCCTCAACCAACCTCTTTGAAGTTGTCCTTTATTTGTTACAGAAACTGTCTGCTTTCTCTCAGAGAGATATGAGGAAAGGAGTGAGAGAGCTGCAACCGTTCAAGCCATATCTTTCAAGTTTACCCAAAAGAAACAGAATGGTTGACACAGTCGAAAGCCTTGGACAGATCACAGTATATCGCACCGACACACTGCGACCCATCCAAGGCTCCCAACACGGCACCAATGACATCATTGACAGCGCTAGAAGTTGAAAACCCTTTTTTCTGAAACCAAACTGAGATGCAGTCAAGAGAGTATTAGAGTCAAAGTAACATTGAAGTCTTGCCAGAATGATCATCTCAAACACCTTAGCAAAAGAAGAGAGCAGACTGATTGGCCTGTAATTAGAAATCTCAGTTTTTTTGGCCTTTTTTATGGATTGGACGTATGACAGACAGCTTTAGATTTTCTGGAAAAATTCCCTCAGAAAAAGATCGATTAATTATGTGTACCAGAGGAAAAGCTATAAGATATGCGCACTTCTTAAGAACTTCAGATGTAACCCCATCCCACCCACTCGACTTCGAGTTTCCCAGCTTTGAAATCGAGCTTAGAACCTCAGCCATAGTGGTTGGTTCAAACAAGAAGGTTTATCTAATTGTTGAAGAGCTGGGACATTTGCAACATACTCGAGAGCCGAATCAAAAGAAGCCAGCTGTGATAGTTGATTACCAACTGAAACAAAAATATTCGTTAAACTTTCTTTCTACATCAGCTTGGGTTCTGATAGCTACATCACCATCGGTGAGGATAATAGGTTGTTTGAAGATTTTGAATTACCAAGCTCATCATTCACAACTTTCCAAGTAATGCTTAATCTTTGACACAAGCATATGACTACTGGCAGGATCAACCAGGGAGCAGCGGATATACTCGATATCTCGTCTGCGCGGCATTAACACAGATGCCGTACTCGCACGGGCGGAGCGAGCGCGCGGACAAGCCGCAGCTCGACCGCCCGAGAGTTGTGAGATAGTGGAAGCCGCTTGGTTCGGGTCAGCCCCGCTAACGCGCCGCGCCGTAGGGAGAACGCCACGAGGAGTAAACCACGCCGAAACGTGGCCCCGTCACGGACCTACGCGCCACGACGCGCGCGCCACTGCCCGGGCGACTCATGATGACGATTATGTCGGTACTCGGTGCGAACACCGGTCCGAAAATCATTTTATCGAGCTTCATTTAAACTCACTTCAGGGTTTCCGGTCTGCGACCGGTAGCCCTATTTCTTGGCTAGAACACGCAGTTCGTTTTGCTTACGCCCATTGAGGCGAAGTGTTTACCATTAGAGAGTCGGCACGGCCCGAGAAAGTCGCTGGCGGGACCGTAAGGCGGGACCGCCGCAGTCGAGCTACTGGAGCCGCCCGGGAGTTTGCGCCGCGTGTGAGCTGCGTACCGGTGGTCACGGAGGACCGTCGGCGGGCTCGCGGCAATGCTGTGAATCGAGGACAAGCCTCGAGATCGGTAGCGGCCACCTGCCGCCCAGACTGATTTTCGGGTCGGCTATTTCAAATCCCGGTAAAAACCGGTAAAAAGCCAAAAATTCGATAAAAATGGCTAAAAAACCATTTTTTAATATGTTGTACAGGACCTTACTGTACTTTGGGAAGGTTTTGGCTACTTTTTATTTTTCACTCTCAGGAAACCACCACCTTCCTATAAGAGTACTGGAATTTCCATGTGACTTTCCTGTGGAACGTCTCGCAAAAACTCCAGGTGCATATCGGTAAAAATTTTTTTGTTATAATTTTTATAAAATAACCTCAGATTATTGTATATTGCAAGGTTTAAAGTATAAAAAAGCACTTGGCGATTTCTCGAAAACAAAATTATTTACCGAGATACGGGCGTTCAAAGAAAGTTTGGACTTAGAAAAAAGTCGGGACTTTGAAAATTTTCCGGAGGTTCATATCCAATTCCAATTCTTCTAGCCACCCTCCTGAAGACCTCAAAGATGTCTTCGTCCTCCACAAAGCTGTTCCTCATCCATGGGAGTCCCTTCTCCCTAGCCTTGCTCCTCAACTCCTCTCTCTCATCTTCATAAATTTCACACTCCAGCAGGACGTGTTCTGCTGTTTCTCTCTGCCCGCACTGCCGGCATTGATCCTCCACACTCAGACCGAAGCCTGCCAGCTTCGCGGCAAAATTGCCGTGTCCCGTTAGGAATTGGCTTAGGTAGTGGTCCAGCTCTACTCTCAATTCCTGTCTCTTCTTTATATCTTCCCAAAACGCATAGGTTTCTCTTCCCTTGATCGTCTCCATCCACCTTCTCTGCCATCTTTCAGCCGATTCTTCTTTCCTTCTTTCTACTGCCTCCTTCTTCTCCACTCCTCCCTCTACATCTCTTCTCACCGCCATCTTTTCCTGAAATAACAAGTCCCATGGCATTTCTGCCGCCAGCACCCTTATAGCCTCATGCGACACTGTCGCATAGGCTAACGTCATCCCAAGCAGCAAGGTCCTCTGTGCTGACATGAGCTTCCTCCTAGCTCCCATGTCCTTTAGGGCTTCTCCCCACACCTCACAGCCATCAAAATAATGGGCACAATCACACTTCTGTAAACCGCCCCAAGCATACCACAGCCGACACCGCCATTTGCCCTTGCTAGCCTCCTAAATTTCAAGAAGATAACCTTAATCCTATGTACCAGATCCTTCACATGCTTCTGGTAACTCAAGCCTGTAGTTATCTTCAATCCGAGATATTTACACTCACCCACGCACTTCAAACTTCCTTCTCCCACTCTCACCACAGGCATCCTCTCCCGGTCCAGCTTGCCCTTCAGAAGCATACAAACTGTTTTTCTCCTTATAGATTTTTAGCTTCCTTGCCTCACACCAATCCATTACCGACATCGACACTTCTGAAGCTCTCGCCTCCAGCCTCGTTCTACTTCCTCCTCCTACAAGCACCAAGCAATCATCAGCATAAGCTAACGTCCTTGTATTTTCTCCAAGCTCCAGGCGAAGCACTCCTTCAAAAAGAACACACCATAGCAGGTGCCCCAGCACCGACCCCTGCGGACATCCCCTCGTCACCTCCTTCCATCCTTCAGAGCCGCCAACTCTTATCCTATCAACTCTCCCTCGAAAGTAATCTCTCACGAGCCCCCATATGTTTCTCGGGCACTCCCATTCCCGTAACACCTTCATTATCTCCGGCCACCAAGCACCGTCAAAGGCACCGGATATATCCATAAAAATACCAAGCACGTATTTCTGGTTCAGATCCTCCACTGACTCTTCCATCTTTTTTAGGGCATCCACCGTACCACGTCCTTCCTGGAAACCATACTGGTTTTCTCCAATTCTTCCATTTCTTCGCAGAAAAATCTCTCAATCTCTTCTCGATCAGTCTTTCCATTACTTTCCCCATCACAGGTAACAATGTCACAGGTCTATAACTTTTAGGATTCTTTCTATCCTTATCTTCCGCCTTGAGGAATACCTTGATCAATCCTTCCTTCCATCTACCAGGGATTCTGCCTTCTCTTAAAACTCTAATGGCTCCCTTCTTCACTTTTTCACATATAACATCCTTCACAGCCTTAACCATCTCTCCTTTAATGCCATCAAGACCGGGCGCTTTCCCATTCTTTATTCTTTTGATTGCCCACTCTATCTCTCCCATCTCGAATTCTTCTTCATCTTCACCTTCTCCTTCTCTCTTCATCTCATCTCTCACTATTGCATGATCGATCGTGTCTTCTTCCACCTCATCATCAGGTACCAGCACTCGCAAAAACTCCCGCAAGGATTCATCTATGGAGCACGTCAATTCTCCATTTGGCCGCCTTAGCCCTCCCAAGAGAACATCACTTTTAAGTTTGCCTGCTATGACCCGGTAGGCGTGACCCCACGGGTTTTCCTCTCCTTCTCTTAATCTTCTTTCCCAGTAATCTTTCTTTGCCTTCTTTATCTCCTTCACGTATTGCCTTCTCACCTCTATGTACATCCTTCTGTTCTCATCATCTCTTCTTCTTCTCCATCTTTGCAGTCTAGACCGCATTATTCTCTTAATTTCGTCTAGCTCTTCCGTCCACCACGGACACCTTCTGTCTCTCCTGTCTAGCCTTGGTATAGACTCCTTAGCCGCTTTTAAGAGGCTCTCTTCCAATCTTCGAAATGTCTCTTCCCCGGTCTCTCCTTCATCTTCCCCTTCTCTCCATATCCTTCTCTCTCGTACCATCATGGCCTTAAACCTTCTCCAGTTAGCTCTTCTCAGGTTCGAAGAAAACCTTTCATCTATCTCTTCGCCTTCTGCGTCTCCTTCACTTTCTTATCTTATTTCAGTCACGATCATCCTATGATCACTTATTAACTCCTCCTTCATCTTCCAGCTTCTTATCTTCTCCCTCACATCTCCTGTTAAGAGGGTCAGGTCTATATTTGAGGTGCCGCCTCTCGAATCTTCAAAAGTTGTCCATTCACTCACTTCGTTAATGATGTCCAATCCTTCGGCAAATACCATCTCTTCAACTTGCTCCCCTCTCTCATCCGTCTCTCCTGCTACCACGTCCTTGACTTTGCATTAAAGTCTCCCGCAATTATGGTTCTTCTCCCACCTTTTCTTCTCAAGACTCTTGCAATCTTTCTTCCTTCATTTCTTAATTCTCCTTGTCTTTTACAATAGATACTTAATATGGTCAGCTCCCTTCTACTCTTCCTTATATCAACAGTCACACAGCATCCATCAGACTCTTGGTCCATTATAATAGCTTCCGTCTCTTCATCTAAAATTACAACCGCCGCCCAAATTTGTTCTCTTCCTAAGTCTCTATCGTAGTAGCATCTTCCATTTACAACATTTATCTTCCCATCTCGTGAGAAGGGTTCCTGTAGGCAAATCAAATTACATCCTTCTTTCCTAGCTCTTTCAATCAATTCTCCTGTAGCTGCCAGTCCTCTTCCACAATTCACCTGGCCGATCCTAATCATAGGCGACCGTTTTCTAGGTATCTCTTCTCTGCTTTCTTATTAATCGGGCATCCTTTCCATCTCACATCGTGATTCAGTTCAACTCTCCCATCTCTTTTGCAATTAACGCACTTCCATGGAGCCTCCTCCTGCACTCTGCAGTCCTTGACATCGTGCTCTTCGTTGCATCTCGGGCATGCCTTCTTGCCCATGCAGTATTTCGCCGCCACATGCCCAAAACGTTGGCACTTATAGCATCTGGGCAAGTCAATGTAATCCTTTACCCTATTAGATGTCCATCCAATGTACAGTCTTTCTCTCCTTCTTAGCAAATTTCGCACCTTCGCACTGCATTCTGCAATCACACTCCCTATCCTTCTTCTTATGTCTCCTTTCCCTTCTTCCCTACGATTTCTTATCTTAAATCCTTCCGTCATCTCCTCCTCAGTCATATCCTCCTTCAGGTTACGCTCATAAATTTCTTACACAATTTCCTCGTCCTTCAGGCTCATCTCTATGTCATAAATCATAATCATAGGTCTCTTTTTATCCGGTGCCTTCACTTCTATACCTTCTCTCCTCATACCTTCATCTTCTACTAATCTCCACTTCTTCTTTAGATGTCACTTCAAGCAAGATTCCATTCTTAACCTTCGTCATCCTTCTCACGTTTATATTTTCTTTCCTAGGGTCTATAAGCTCCTTCAGCTTCTTCCTCACTTCTTCACTCTCCCTTCCTTCTTTCCTTACAAGTACCACATTCGTGGATCTTGCCGGCTCTGCCCTTGTGCCTGTAATTACAGGGGGCCTCTTCTCCTTCATCCTTCGTTCTGTTCTCACAATCTCGGCAAAGGACCTAGCCGTCCCTTCCTCCTGTACTCCTTCTCTGACCTTACTCTCTCCTGACTCTTTCAGGGCTTCTTTAAACATACTAACAATCTCCTTCCGCTCTTCTGGCCTTCCTTCTAGCTTTGCTTTCTCAATCTCAAGCTCCTTCAATTTTTTTTCTCATCATCCCCACCAGCTTATTCAGTTCACTTAATTACACTTTGCTAATCGTTTTGTTTTTGACCTGTCTCTCGGTCCAGCTTTCCATCTTCTTAAGCACATCTTCCATTTTCTTCTGCGGTGTGGGCTCTTCTTCCGGTGTCTCTTCCTCCATCGGTTCTTCTTCTTCTTCTCCTTTTTCTTCACTTTCCTTTCCAGTTCTATTCTTCTTCTTCACCTTCTTAGGGCTTTCTTCTTCTCTTTCCTTTCTCTTCTTACTTTCATCTTCAGTAGCGGTCTCGGACTCTCCTTCAGTGCTCCTTTCTCGTCTTACTTCTCTCCTTGTCCCTACTGGTTGGGGATCTGTCCAAGCTACTCCTTCTATAATGCTGCTCAAGCAGTTTCTTCTCAAATTATACTCTCTCCTTCTCCCTCTTTTCTTTTTCGAGCTTCTCTTGCTTTCTCCTAATTTTCTCCTCCTCTAGTCTCTCCTTTTCAGCCTTCTTTTCATTTTCCTCCTTCTCTCTTCGCTGTCTCTCCCTTTCTGCCTTCACCAATTTCTCCTTCTCTTCAAGCTCTCTCCTTTCTCTCTCCATTCTCTCTCTTTCTCTCTTCTCCTTCTCTCTGTCCTGCTCTCTCCTTTCTTTCTCTCTTTCGTAATCCGACATTTTTGTTCTTCTTTTGTTCCTTTCGAGCTTATTCTACTCTAGATCTCTGGGGTGAGCTCTAGCAACGCAGTTGCTGCACGCCCCCTCTAGTCCGAGCTGAACCCCTGCAGAAAGCACCCGCAGTTCGCGCCCAGCTACGATACTACTAATAAAAGGCGGTACTTACCTCAATTAGCTCGGTTAACAACCGTTTCAGCACTCCATAAAACAATTGTCACCCTATAAATAACTCACACTCTGTAAAGCGGTTAGTTCACACAGCAAACAGTTAGCACCTAATTAAATTAATTAGCTTAAATTGTACTCACCCAGCTTACCAGTATGTTCGGGCAGCACCTGAAACAAAGAAAACAAAAGCACACAAAACAATGTTAAACCCTTTCTTACCTGTATGATGGGTTACATCTAACCTAATTAGCGACTAATCTAACTATATCTACACAGATTTCCTCTGTCCCGCACTAGGCTACTACATGTTCCTCTCTCAGCCGTCCACAGGATTTATAGCAGGAGGCTAGTTCTCCTGACTCACACCTATGTCCGTTGCCCGCCCCCGACCTTGGGGAGCTGGAGGAAAGCACAAGAATACCAAAGTCCACTCTACATTTCTAATAATTCGCTTTCATAGTCACAAGAAACAATTAAAAAAGGCTTTTGTTCTGCTTTAATCACGTCCAAGGCTAGGGCTTTAGTCGCTACCTGGGTATTCTTTCCACAGGAGGAGTTATCCGAAATACTCCTGTGGGCCCCCAGGGGCAGTAGATAGGGACAGAGGTATGGTATAATAACCTTACTAAAGTTCGATTGGGTTTTTAACGTTAAGAATTATGGAAATGTTGACTTAGCTTAAAAATGTCTTAGTAATGTTTGCATCCAGCTAATTGGAAAAATAAAATATAATAGCCATGGCGTTTACTTTAATAGCGTTTGTTCAAAAGTAATGTACGGTTATTTGGTTGCATTTTATATAAAACATATTTTCGCAAACCTGTTACTCGTTACTGGTAATTATAAGTTACTTTTAATGTTCTTGGAACAAATTCTTGGCAGATCTCTGCCGTTCCTACTGCCGAGTAACATCTCGCGCGCCCTGTCCGTAAGTAAAAATTATATATTTGTATTATAAATTAGCCCTATAATAAGAGACATCTAATTTTGAACGTAATATAAAGTTAAATTGTAAATAGTAAAGTATCTTACCTTGGTTGATGTTTTATTTGACAGATTAATATAGATAATAGTGTGTTAATGACCTTCTGATGAGACCACGTTGTCATGGACATTAAGTTGTCTCGATTATTGGCTAAGACCGTCGTGATTTTGCTTTAGGCGAGTTTAACTTCGAGTATCTGATTTCAACTTAGAGTCTTTGATTTTAACTTCGAGTATTTGAGTTTGATTTTAACTATAATTACAAACTTCTAATATAATAAACCTCACTTTGGCGACTACAGCTGAAATGTCGAGCCAAGATGCTGACGCCTGCGCTTGTGAGTTGACAATAACGTAAAGGGAGAACAATTTTAAAGTTTTAAAAAGTAATAAAGTTCGTATACAAATTCCCATAGAAAATTTGATCTATGAAGCCCAACCCGATGATTTCATTTTTTTCTTTATCATTCTACTTGACAGCAACGTGTAAATACATGATTTTATTTTCAACATTTATAAACGGTGATTTTGTGTTTTTTGTCACAATTAAACATATAAGTAAACTTTGCAAATTGGGTATTGATTACTATAACCTCAGCGGTATCCAACTCGATGTGTTTTCCCCCCATTTAGTACAGTATTTTAGAGAATTGGTAGGAGGTAAAAGTCTTAGTAAAGGTTTTTAATAGTTATGATACAAAATGTTTTTTTTTATGAAATAAACCATTTTCTTTCGTAATGCAGTTAATGCAGTCGGTGTTTTGTCTTGGTACTAGTTTACTTAATAATTACTTACTAAAACAACTAAAATCTATCTGAAAATGTACAAAAAAACCTAAACTACTTGTACCATGCTGTTTCAATAGTTTCAAACTAAATTATGTAACCCATTCAAACTTTTTACCTCCTATTTACTGTAAAGTATGATACTGATCAGTATGAAACTACTTTCTAAACATATTTAAACTTTTAACGGTATGTGGGCATCAGAAAGTCATGGAATTATGCTATGAGAGCTTTACCCACACGGCAGCAAACGAAGCTTTCCTGTAGGGTTTGACAGATTTCTCGGTAACAAGATATTGCAAAAGATATTCCGAGAGGTTATAAACTTCTGAGTGTTCAAAGTGCTCGTGTATCAATGACGTTGTTGGATTATTCTCTAAATAATAATGATGTGCTTGTTAAGAAAATAACTTTATAATGTTCTTATATTATTGAGGATTTATTAGCCGATATAAATATTTAAAGTGATAGTAACCAAAAATTTAGAAATGTATTATGTTAAATATTATTATATTCATAACATCTCATTTGATGTTGTTAGAAGATAATTACAAGTTGTTTTTTGTCTACATTGGGCAGACCTGATATTAAAAACATATATAGTATATTTATACAGGTTTAGTGTAATGCGATGTTATTAAGTTCACTTTAAATATGTTTCATAAACTAAATGTGTACAATTTTTAGAAATACGTGCTATAAATAGTTAAAACACGTTTAAATATCAAAACTATATTCACAATCGGTTAGAAGTTATGAGATAAGTAACATTTTTAAAATGTATTCAAGCCATTCTATTAATATAAATATTATGGACTTCCAACGTGTATCAATATTACCAGCTAAGTTAAGATTAATGTCAATTCGTTTTTGTATATAGTAGTGGACAGACAGAAAGTCAGACATAAATCAAATTTGTCCACCCCATTAGGATGTATGCTTCGTTAGCGCTCAGCCAGTAATGCAAAAAGTACGTATTATATTTATGAACAAAGACTGTACCATCTTGGTATTTATGCGACAGCTATTAAGAACATTCTCAATGTATTTTCCCACTTCTATACATTGAAACTTCATGTAAAAAGAAAACTACTATAAGTATACTAAATGAAATTGAGATGATAGAGGGAAATCTTAAAAAAAAAACTAAATATTATTAAATCGTTTTGATATATAAATGCTAAATACAACGATAAATCAGGTCCGGAAAATGTGCTTGGTTTAAAGGACACATGACCAAAGGTCTAGGCGAAATGGGTGTCCTGTGTATTCCTTTTATAGTGTAATATGCAATCACAATAAAGATACGGTTTGGAAATATTGTACTTCCCTCTCATTATGTTTTAATACATATGACACATACTTTAATATTACTGGCTCAATTATTATTTTTGGCCGAAATATTGTATTTTCTTTAAAACTATGAGGGGAGGTTTATCGGTTATCCCATTTTACATAGCGGATTAATGGTTAGCTTCGCACTGTAATTTGAGGAAGGACAGTTCTGGACAAAGCTCCTTCATATAGCTAAAAGTGTCCTCCAGTTCCAGAGGAGCAGGACTAGTCGCCGTGTTTGTAGGAAAATATGTGCCTAGCGTTAATATTAATAAGGCGAACAGTATTATATTAAAAAGCATAATCAATAGTCGTAAAATCCAGTTATGGAATAAAAATATTCTTTCTGTTTTAAATAAATACTAATAATATTTTTCTATTATAAACAAGTAAATATTATTCAGTTGGCATCTACAACAGAATATTATAGATCACTAAATAAAATGTAATGAATCCTGAAACTGAATACTAGAAATATATTAAAATATTATATGTTACCCTCCATTATATTAATTTTAAAACATTTTATAGGCTATACCAATTGTGAATCAAACAAACAATGAATAATCAAATATTTCGCCTATATAGTATTTGTATATACGCGGATTTCATAAATAATACCAATAACTTGTTTTAAGTAAACTTTTTACCAAGTTAGCCTAGGTTACCAATATTAGTTTTAAAATACGAGTATAACGTCTAGTTGTGACGGAGATGAATACTTCTACGTGGAAATATTAGATAACTGGTAAAAAAAATTCATTGAGGGGAAAATCTTACTAAACAAAGCTGCTTTAGTATCTTTGCCCAATACAAGTGGTCACTGAAAGCCTGTTTATTACTGAGGAAGGTGTTAGCTTTGTTAGTTTATCATTGCACTAAAGTTTTACGATTCCTTTGGTAAGAAAACAAGATTATGAGCTTAGTGCTTTTATTACCATTTATTCACTCCATATAGAAAGTATTAGTATTCTTGAATAATTTTCTTCTAAGCCATAACCTCATTATTTAAATACTCTGTTTAAATAAACAACAAATAATGTAATCAGTAATTAACGTTAATAATAAAACCTGTACACATTTACAGACTTATTTATATTAATTTTTATTAAAATATGAGGTATTATTATTGTGAAACTCTTTTTACAATTAACTACTTTTTACAATTAAGTTGATTGTAAAAATAAATAATTAAAATCAATTTGTCATGTGTTTTTTACTACCTTTGTGGCTAAATTTGTTGTATTTAATTTTATGTGAGATCATTGTATATTGTTTAAAAGTCTATCGAATAATACATTATTTGATAGAAAGTCTTTGTCATTTAATAATATATTATGATCAATTTTGGCACTTTTGTAAATTTCAAAATGTTTTAAAGTAGATAATAATAATAATAAACTTAACCTTATTTTGTACCTGAAGATGGAATCAATGATTCAGAAATGTACATCGTGTAAGAAAAATAAAAGTTTAAAAGTGTTAAAAGTTTATTCATATTATGTTATTTATAATTATAATATTTTTTCTAGACTGAATCATTTGTCAGAGTGGAACTAAAAAGAAATGTTTGATATATATAAATCCAATTTAAATTTGAAATTTTATAAGTATGGCCAGCCCAACTTTGCCATAATATTATAAATACTGACCTTACCATACATTCAATTATAGCATAATTAAACTTTTATATTATATGAAAATTAGTAACAAGATTACATTTATATACTTAAAGTTTAAAAACTAATTAAAATCTTCCTACAAAAAAACAACACAACCAGCCCAAAGAAAAGGCTGTATGTTATGTTTTTTGTTTTGCCCTATAGAAACAAAAAAGGTAACAAACGTGTCTGGACAGAATGGGAATAACCGAAAACTAAATCTAACTATAAAGAGTGTGGAAATCTTAGATAAAAATAATTACTAAAATATTAATTAATGCCGAAAATAATCTGCAGTTTAAGTTGTTTACAGCATTCCGATATTGAAAAACGTGCCACGCCGTATTTCATATATGTTATTGCTATCATAATCTTGTACTTATGACTTAATAAAGGATAGAATATTTCCCCTTTGGCTTTATTGCGATGTTTTATCGTTCTTGTTTAATATTTAAAACCTTCTAACGGTGCTATTGGCTTGCAAGAACTTTATAGAATTTTAAGTTGTTGGATGAAAACTGCATGAAAGAGAAAACGAACTTGTGAAATGTGAAGTCTGTTCCTGAAAGTTAGCGAAACCTATCAGAACTATCCATTTGTCTGCTAGTATCATATACTGAAAAAAAAATACCGACATACAGACATAAAATTGGCATGAAGCTGCATTTCTAACAAAGTAATATTGAATTCGATGGTGGTACATATCACTGCACGGGACTAGGTTTAGTGTTGGTGCAATTTTATATTGGGCTTACGTATAACTATGATGGCAACAAGAACTATGAAGTAGAGAATGAATTTGTAATAATTAATTGTTGAATTATTTAATTTAATCAATAATTTATCAATTAAATTATACATTAAGTAATTAATTATTAATTATTATAAATATAAAATAGCAAATATAACAATTTTTTATTTAGGAAAAACCATATTTAATATCACATTTCATATTACACAAAGACGGTTTACCATTTATTTGTCCTCCCTTTAGCAACGTGAGTGGGTGGTGGAGGATTCATATTTTTCCAAAGATATTTACTTCAGTTTTATATGTAAATTATATTTTACGTGTCAAAAAATAATCTAAATATAATTAAAAGTATACATACACCATAATCATTTTTTTCAAAAATATAAAAGTGTAGCGTTGTGATTTACATCAACCTACATGTTAGTTCAAACGAAATGAGTAAACCGCCTGATTACTGTTTAAAGTGACAAGATAAATTAACAAAATTTGATCACTTGAACCTACGTTAAACATTTAATTTCTTTTCAATGGTGGTTTACAAAACTACACAGTGAAAATAATGTCTTTATATTGTGACTAATTGTACATTACATTACATACATTACATTAATAACAAATTTCTTAGTGCATTATACAAAATGTAAACAGAAAACAACGCACTTGTGAAACAGTCTTGTACAAACATTCGTTCTTCATCGGATCTCATGTTTCCGAAGTATGAATGTTTATATTATTGCAGTTTGGTTAAAAACACCAAAATACCGGTAAATGCTTTGTCAAATTGGAAGTTGTTATATTTATTGATTTCCTTAGTGTCCGAATATTGTTAGTTTTTTATAATAATTTATCTATCCAATTAAGTATAATACGTATGTTGCCAGAGCTCTAGCAAAGAGTGGCAATAAGTTTCATTTCTCTCTGTATTTCTATCTGCTCCTCAGCAAGTATAATGAAATGAATTTTCAGATTATCCACAATTTGACTATATATCGCGATAAAACTGTATCCGTAGGCATTATAAGTTAAATTAAATTGTATTTATAAATACACAAGAATAAGTTCTATCATGGTATATTTCAGACATTGGAGTTCAGCTTAACATACTTGTTGTGTAAATTTCATTTATTTATAATGTTCCATCTTCATATCTGGCCGCAGAGCTTCTCAAGAATTAAATACAAGGTCATCTAAGCAATTGTGAGTAATTTGAAAACTTGGAAAGGGCCAAAAAATTAGTAAATGATTAACAAAAGTAGTATTACGTGGATTATTGGTATCAATTTGGCAATAAAGTGGGATAGTTAGGTCAATGTTCTGAACAAATAAGCCTTTAATAAACATATATTAGATATTGTACCCAAATCGCTGAAAAAGTAATATAAATGTCTGTATTTTTTTATGGATTTGGTAGTATCTCGCAAAAAAGCCAATAGCTAATTTTAATCTTTTTATAAAATTAGCTACAGCAAATTAATAGTACACTATGGTGATCTGCATAAACACAGAGACTCAGTGCAGTGAGGTGCCGTGATTGCCAACAAATTATCTAAGTTATAATTGCTACATGGTATACACTAAGTTCTAGTTAATGCTCCATCGAGCATGCAGGGTGATCATGCTACTACTCAAATGCAACCAATTATTAGTTGTTCTATCAAACATTGCAATGTTAATTTTTTATACATACTAAATACAAATCAACCTATATTCACATAACAATAAAGTTTAAACAATTTATACAAAAGTAGGGTATACTCTACCTACCGGTAAAAACTGTTATAACTGAAGCTGATTCTGCAATTAATAGTGATACAAAACTTCAAAATACCCAATAAATGTATTCCACTGTCTAAAAGTTTGTGTCTATAGTACTATGTCAAAATAAGCTGTCAATTCCTTTTTGCACAGTGGTGACGTGATACAGGAGTGGGAAAATAAAGTTATAGTTCTCTACTTTCATAATGCTGGTTACTCAACCTTGTTGCTGAATTAAAAAATTTAGAATAAACAGACGGAATTATGCATTTTTACAGAAGGGTATTAAAAGCATCAGTGAGTAATTACGTTTTCTAAATTGTCTATGTGTCTTATGTGTTTCTACACTCGTAACTACTCGTATAACTTAAATTACTGATTGCACTGATTTAAGTTAACTTTTTGATAGACATTCTAACAAGCACACCTTCACTTTAGAATAATATTAGACGAGCATACTTGACAATTCATCGTTTATTATTAAAAAATAATCATTGGTAACTAGTTCACAAGCGAATTTTCATAAGCGTTATAAAATTTTTCTTCAATACTGCGAGTCCTCAGATGCTTCTAATAAGCCGATTTATAATTTCACATTCATATGTATTGTATTCTGTGTTATATTGTTGGTTCTGAGAATATAGACGCCTTCTTTATCAATTAGAAGGGAATTTAAAGACTTATTAAATCTGAAAATCTAATGTATTCAAAATTATTTAATTGTAATAAATAATGATATATTCTACTCATTTTTCGGCTGAAAACTTTGGAAACCCAAGAGATAAATCCATATTTAAGAGCGTTGTTAAGTATTTCAGTAACTTGTTACATTTGTATATATTATTTCTACATCTCTACGTGTGTATATAGCACAAGCGTTCCACGTTCTTGCATTTAGTCAGTGTTACGTACATATCACAATATCAGTGTTATGTACAGGTAGAAGACAATCATTACGAACAATCTCTTTTTAACTTTTGTAAAAAGGCTAATATGCATGCCAGTTTTTGGTTTAAACTTCTACGAATTGTTTTAGAAAGTAGATAATGAAGAATAACTTGACATTTTGTAGAAGTTTGTGTAGTTAATTGTAATTGCTTTCTTTTATGAAGTTTTAAATTAACTGTAATTTACTTAAAACATTTTGTTGGGATCAATTACACATTCAAAATTTCTGTATTTAGTAACACAATTTCTTATTTAGAAATGATTTTTCAATGAAGAAGGAGTTTTGTTGATTTTGAACAATATGTAATAGACATTTTGAAAAGTTGATTTGATTTTATTATTATTCAATGATTTTCTTTATCATCTGATTTTAAAATTAGTAAATTGAATAGTTATTGATATTTGATTGCTTCCTTAACTTTGACGGTTTTTTGATTATACTTATTACAATATATATATATATATATATATATATATATATATATATATATATATATATAGATTTTTATTTTTCCCTTTGTGCGGGCTCTGAATAAGTCGTGGAAACATTTATTATATGATAGTATAGCTATGTTTGACAATATAATATTTAAATTTTGAATTTATTCAAAGTTATTGTACAAACCTTTTTTTATATATGCCATATATGGAAATATAAATTATTGAAATTACTTTTGAAACCCTAATACGCTTTTTACGCTTCTTAATATATATATATATATATATATATATATATATATATATATATTATGTGACATATCAAACAACATTATTGTTTTAAGAATAATACAATAACTATTCATTAGTCTGTTACGTATGTTTAATGCTATTTGTAAGCCTAATCTTAGCCATACACGTTTGGTAATGGAACAAACATTAAAACTGAAACTGTTTTTACTAATGTAAAATTTGTATTGTCATGTCTTAAAATGGAGAGAGAATGTGCAAAACTATTGTATACATTATGTATACAATAACTATCATATATTGATTTCAATTATCAAATTTTCGTCTAATTATTGGAAAGCGATATTCACAGTAATAGAATTTTAATTGGCATCTCACTTCCTGTCTTGGTTCATTAAGGAAGCACTATTCACAAACGATAAAACGACACTTAAAAGTATTTTAATGAGCAAAGAGAAGTGGTGCTTCTTTCAAGCAGATCTCTTCCATCAAAGTTCTCATGTTGCCAATACATTTGTTGTATAAGTTTGAAAACTATATTAGATACAATTAAAAATATATTTTTTAGTATGTTAAGATTTAATCTAGACCTATGACACATATACAGGTTGTAATTTGCTTATGTTACTTCATTTTATAAATCTCAATCAACTAACAGGTACATTTATCATAAACAAACGTCTTATATTTAAAACTATTTTACAATAATGCTTCTTACAATCAAAACATGCTAGAACAAGAAGCAACTAGTTATAAGTAAATAAATTTAAAAATTGTTTTAGAACGAGATTACAACGGGTAGTGTATTATGTACAGTTAGGAAATATAGGCTGTTATATTTATATTTTTACAGAATTAAAATAATTTCATAAACGACGTAAATGTTTACCTGTGCAGGAATAAACTGTGATCATGAAACAAAGGCCTGATCTTTTTGGCACACAAAAACAAATTAAGAAACATACAGCCATTAAATTATGGTTGCTATATTGTCCCACGCAAGTACCATTAGTCTTGTGAGTTTAATATTTAATTAATGCTATAACTATTTACACAGTCATAAAAAAATAATTGCTTATATGTTTATTATTAATTTCATTCACATAAACTTTTAATTACAAAACTTTGTTTTATAAATTGATTTGATAATAAGAAATTTTTTAACTATATTACTTAAAAAAAAATAATTATATTGTTTTGTTACATCCCAATACACAATGAATAAGTAAGTACACTTATAATATTAGTATACAGATTTAATATAAGTGATAAAATTCTCAATAATATTTTTTTAATAAAATCAAATTCATTTTAAAGGCAACCTTGTATCACGTACATTTTATTTTCTTTGTGAAAGTGAGTAAACCGTACAAATGTATAGCATAATATAAAATGGGATATAAAATATGATATCCAATGGAGATATGTCCTATGTCAACAAATGGCAGTGCATTTGTTACGTGAGTTGCATATATAAGCATGTAATATGCTTCGCTGAAGTTTGTCCTCCGTCATATTTCTTTATGCACAGAACGCTGAGCTTAGATATTATACCCCTTCCTGAAATCTCCCAGATATTTTGAAATGTCAATTTTACCAAATGTATGTATAATTTGAAACTAACATTCTAATTAGGGATTCGACAATGTTGTATGCACATCATTGAAATATATCTTGTATATGAACAAGTAACCTCATATACAACGGAGAATAGCAGGACGCGATGGAATTTAACGATGTCATTCACTAATCAAACCATACGTTAAAACGACAAATGAATAAGCTCAGTCTGTTTAAAACTTTTATTCCAAGATTTTCTGTTGCTATTATAGTTGCCCTTGCGACCAATTTAAAAGCCGTTTCTTTACGCCAACTTATCCATGTAAGCCAAACTTATTTACATTTTATGCATGTCCAAGACTTTGAGGTAAATTGAAATATACTGGAATGTTCGTTTTCGAAATATCTTGGCGACATACAAGAAGGAGAAGTGATAATTTTAGCCTTTTTTACCAGAATGATAGCTTTAATAGTCCTCAACCTCTTATGAAGGATTAGGAGTAGAATAATACTACCACTATATCATAATAATTATTTTCTTTGTACGTTTGTATGTATATTTATACGTAAACTTCTAATTAAAAGTCACAACTTATTTGGAGAAAAATATTTAAAAAGAAAATATTTAACGGATTAATTTAAAGCTAAACTAAAAAAAATTGTCAAACTTGTCGAAATACCAAATTAAAATATATAAAATAAACTATAAAATGTATCAACAAAACACTTATTCGTTGTCATCAATCACCAACATAAACAACAAGCAATGATGATACAACGTGAGATTGCTTTCTTTACAAAACTGTCCTTGCTTTGTAGTGTATTGAAATTTAAAATATGCCAGTACTTTTCATTTTATAATCACTATTATCACTATCACTGTATACTAAATTCGAAATATACTTAGTTATACATACTTAATATAAATTAAATTTCATATTTTTTCATGATATTATATGTCTGAACATTTAGAAACATTAACTGTTCGTATGAAAGATTAGAAACTTTTTTTATAAAAGAGAAATAAATTACAGTAAAGAGTAATCACACATTTCAATTAAGTATAAGAAAGATTTTTTAAATATAACAAACGTTAACTAATTTTAAAGTAAAATCGCTGTATTTAAGATAAAATATGTACCCTATTGGGTACCTATCATATTATTATATTATATTACATATTATCGTACTTATTAGTACGATATGTATTTTTTATTCTTATACATACTCCTACTCGTAACCGATTTTAAGATAGATTATCAAAATGAAGAAAAAACTTGAAATACCCCATTGTATTATAAAATTTCTAATAATTCAGCCACATTCTACAGGGGCCATGCACTAACGTCCATCTCTGACTTGTCTATAACGGGTTCAGAAAAAACTTCTTTAAAGTAAAATATCAACTCCACAAGTAAAAAAATGTTATTTCCTGATATGGAGTTCTATTTTGTTCTTGAAAACACATATAATGGTAAAAATATGATCTTAAATAAACAAACCTGTTTAAGATGGTTGAATAAGATGCATTTGCCTCTCTAGTTAGGATGGGAGGTGTACTTCAAAAAAGTTGCCTTGCCCCTGTATGTTAAAGTTTGACACCTCTGAAGTCCCTACGGGTATTAAATATTAAGCGGTACAAATTCACGCTGACGATTGTCAGTTGAACTTGTGATATGATCCTACTCAGTTTAGGAGTATAGGTCATCGACCATATTAAGTCTGACCTTGAAAACATCAGTAAATAGTCCTGATAAAATGGTCTAAAGAAGAAAAATAATCACATGCATTGGCCCTTCATATCATCAAAAAAAACTAGTACAAACAATGGACAGTGGTGAGGGACTCGCTTTTGATGTCGAGTTTTTGGCAGTGTATGAGCAAGTCCAATTGCTAGGCATCTTGTTTATTAGAGACCATAAATTTTATGATTAAGTTTTCATGCTGTTCAGCGTGATTTAGAACAGCTGAGAGATCTCTGTGGATTTCGAGCTTCTACGTCACCGACTTTATTTTAAACTCAGGCGAACATGACTCTGTTCCAGGAGTCAAAGTCCACAGTTCCAAGATTTCCCGGAGTCAAGTGTGAGACAGCGTCAGATACCAGACATTGCAATAAAAGGAAGGTCTGGAGTTAAACTCAACATTTAAATTAATTTAACCATTCCTACCATAGTTATATTATGTGTAGAAAACTTCAGTAGTTTCTCCACGTGCACATGATGAGACAATGAAACTGCTAGTTAAACTATTTATGTGTGTGTGTGTGTGTGTGTGTGTGTGTGTGTGTGTGTGTGTGTGTGTGTGTGTGTGTGTGTGTGTGTGTGTGTGATATAAAAACAATGTAAACGTTCATTCTGAGTTTCTTCGTAGAATAGATAAATTAAATAATATTCCTAATAATTACCCATTTTAATTCTCCTGCCCTCTTCTCACCGTATGTTATCCTGACACTGTTATGATGGTATACATTAAAGTGTTTTTCTCAATAAAGTTCTACATATCTTATTTAAACCCGTACTGATTGTTAGTTCTTTATTGGAGCTATTTTATTTGTCTCCTGAGAGCATAAGATACGTTTAAAATTGCATTTGTCTTCGACATCGACATCAGGGAGTTGAAAAAATATAGCCCTTTTAGAGGTTGTACCCTATTTATCGTACTATTTATGTTTGATCTTATTTTTTACTTAATCATTTCTTACTTCATGATATTTAATCTTTCTAAAATATTCTGAGTTGGAGAATTAGTGATGAGACCAGGAGTAAGTGAGGGCTTTCTCTTTTGTACGTATAAATCCAGTAGTTAAGAGTTGATAAAGCATTGAATATTCCATTGTTTGATATCTAACAGACACAGCTCAATGCAATCCGAATTCAGCATCTGATCTGGTCTGCAACAAGCATCTGATCCAACTTAATAAATAATGACAAAGGTAAAGGTCGTCTAATCTCTCAGAGGTCGGCTCACAAAGGGTTCTCTCTGTAATCAAATGGAATGTGAAAGTGGTACGATCACACAATACACCTGTGTAATGGAAATTTTAGCTCTAATACTTGCCTCGGCATTTTATTTGGGAACATTTTTGATAAAATTAAATGTATCATTTTGTTTACAGTAACTTAATACTTATTTTTAATTCATTTATTGAATTCATATTTCGTTGTTAAATAATAAATACTATAGGTAGGTTACATTTACTTAGAAATAAAACCTGATGGTTAAAACACTTGAGAAATCAACAGAAAGTAAAGTAATAATGAAAGGAAAGTCCTAGTTATTCAAAGTGTTCAGTATTATAAAATTATATAATTTAATCACTCGATTAACAGAAGCAACATAGTAAGGTTATGCACGTGTGTATATAGGAGACAAAGTGTTATATAGTCTTATATTCATAGATATAGATACACAATGATACCAAATGCTTGGTCGGTGACATTTTAATAATTACCGAAGAGACATTTTAATTTAATCTTCTTTTGAACGTGGAAATATCAAAGAGTATATTACCTGTGCTTCGTGTAATGTGCTGAAGAAATAAATAATACAAGCTAGACTTTGAACAGTTGTAACACAAAATGTTAGAAAATTAAAATTGTACACTACACCATTTAGATTCGCTATGGCTACATATAAAAATGACGTCTCAATAGCTCATCTCATTTTAGAAAAGTTCTGTAGACAGACCAAAGGCAGAAAATTGTAATTGTACACTACACCATTTAGATTTGCTAAGATTACATATAAAATGACGTCTCAATAGCTCTTCTCATTTTATAAAAGTTCTGTAGATAGACCAAAGGCAGAAAATTGTAATTGTACACTGCAACATTTAGCTTTGCTAAGATTACATATAAAATGACGTCTCAATAGCTCTTCTCATTTTATAAAAGTTCTATAGACAGACCAAAGGCAGAAAATTGTAATTGTACACTACAACATTTAGCTTTGCTAAGATTACATATAAAATGACGTCTCAATAGCTCTTCTCATTTTAGAGAAGTTCTGTAGACAGACCAAAGGCAGAAAATTATACACAATCGCATATTATTTTTTATTAACATTCAAAGCCCTACAGATACGAGACATTTTCAGTAAAAGATATTCCGTACTACTGTATATTTAATAATGAAGTTTAAAATAAATGTTTGGGACATTGAGGTCAGATAGTCAAAAGTGCTATAAATGGGTTAAAAATACCACAGTGAAATAGATCGTATTCATCGCATAAATTCCATGATATTTTGTTGAATAGCTTCAGTGATTCAGGTAGCTAAAGTATTTGTGGCCATTTTAAAGGAGTTCAATGTATAAGCTTTTCAGTAATAAATGATTTGAGTATATCAACAAACGTTTTCAAAATACAATAAACATAATAATACGAAGATGTCCTTATATAGGATGTAAATTGCGATTCGTGTATATAACAAATATTTTCTAGAATACAATAAACAGATAGGCCTAACAGTTTATATCTTGTAAGTTTAAAAAGCTATGTAATAAGCTATTGTTATTTTGTTAGAAACGGAAAACTGCATGCAGAATCGTTAATTAGTTATTTAATTTACAATTGATTCGAAATGAACTGAACTGTAAAGGTGCAAATAATACTTGCTTTGCCAAATCATTCAAGTAGACGCAGCTATTCCCATCCGGTTCACCTGAGTTGACCTAGTTCCTAAGTAAACTGTTGGGTCTTGTTATCTATGATAATACTGTTTTCACGCTGAATGAATTTGGTGTAATAAATTATTACACTTACAATTGGTCCGTTATTTCTAGCAATTCGTTAACGCAATCAGTTAAATCTATACAGTCTTTGTAATGTATTTTTATGCATAAAGTTGTAGTGGAATATTTTAATTATATGTTTCATATTGTTTTACAACCTTCGCTGAATAAAAAAAAAAAAAAACTTAAATGAATAAATAAAAATCAATCAACAATGAGACTGCTAATACAATCGAAATCATATTTATTTCACAAAATATCATTTATTAATTGCCTATATCTCAATGGTCATTTTCTGCAAAACAGATATAAAACGTAAATACTGTTATTGTATATTTTTATCAGTTTAAGCAAAAGTAGACTATACAATAAATATATAATTTTTTATATATTTGTGTTTGTGTATTGATGATTACATTATAAACAATGAGACATACCCATGAAAGCCACAATGTGTAGCGTAACAGTCTTTTGCCAAAATTGCATACAAAACATTTAGATTATCGAGCACATATTTTTCTCGGGATATCCTGAGGACAGACAGATGGATTAAAATTAATCTTTATTCACAATTAAATTTACAGATAAAGTATCTTATGAAAACTTTTTGCCACATTATAAATTCATAGCTGTTTATAATTATTAAACTTCTACATTGAGCCATCGAAAGGTGATTCATCTGTTTAGGTAGTCGTTTGTTAGGAAGTTACATGGTAGAACGACATATTATTGTTCTCAGTTTTTTTTTACAATTTGTTTATTTAAATTTTTTCTCGTTGCAATCTTAGTTACTAATAAATATTGAGTATTAGCTTTCACTCTACGCTCATAAGAATACCATTCATTGGTATGAAAATTCACTAGTAGTAGTGTTTCATTTGTAAAAATATAACTTTCATCAAAATTTAAAATTCACAGATCAGTTCCTATTTGAAGAAAAGCAGACAATGATACAGAATTTAGGTTTGGCACACAGAAACCGATACTCCACTGTAGCAATTACCCAAAAGTATTCTAACTCTACGAAACAAGTCTGGTTTCTCGTAAATAATAATAACTACTCTCAACTGATGCTTCTTTTAAATCTCATCTAAAATACATTTATAATTAAAGTTTCTTATAAATTTAATAAATGTTATAAAGGATTAAGAACCTTACGTTTTTAATTTTTTTATATTTAATTCCAATAAGGGCTGGTGAAAATCTACTTTATTTACTCTAAAACAAAAAATGTTGACATAACTGAAAGTAGTGTATTTGTTATAAAAGGGTTATAATAATCTTTTATTGAAAGGTTCAAATAATATATAACAATCAATTTGAAAGTTTCAAAAACACAGTATTCCACATTCGTAATAAAATATACATATTTTACTTATCTCGACAACTTAATACATTTTTATCGTCAGGTAACATTTAGCAATGAGTGAAATAACTGTTACAAGTTATGAACCAAACATCCGAACACTCTATGTTGAAAGTGACGCAATAGTTCAACTTGATATTTTTATACTGTCTATTATTCTTCTGAAATGGCACTGTAACATAAAACCTATGCGTTAAAGCAGTAGATTAAGTTTGCAAAATCTATCAAGAAACATTTATCAAAGTTAAAAATAGGACATAAAAATCAATCATTATTGGACAATAATGGTGGATAATTATTCTCGGAATGATCAAATAAATTATTCATAAATTTGGGCCTTTGTCTGTCGATATGGAATAAAATCTGGATTTATGATGGAACAGTCCCATTATGTAATATAACAGTTTCAGTATTATTTCGTATATACCCTGGGATTTTTTTAAAGTTTTCTAGTATACATAGGTTTTAGTTTTTACTAAACGAGTCCTATGAAATTTATTCGACTTAAAAGAAGTTAAAAAGGGGCAACCAAAAGTACAGTGATATGGTTGTTACATTCTATTACCAATCCGGACTCTCGAAAATATGCTTGAATTTCACGAAGTATAATTTCTATGTCATGAAATTTGACTTAGGCAAACCATATAATGATTAGATTAAGATTTGTGTGTATGCTTATCAGCAATTCATGTGTTTTTGACACCCAAAATGATAATAGATTTATATCCTCGAAAAGAAGTGTTCTATTGTAGTAGTAAAAAATATCATAAAATCTGTTACACTTCAAAAAACCTATTTTTGTTGAAAATTGTTTAAAAAGGTAACATACTAAATAGTCCTACGAAAAAACAAAGTAAATTTTGCTCTATTCACTTTGTAAAATTTTAGTAGCAAGTGTGATTAGTCTAGAACAATTTATAATTTAGTGCAACAGTTTTGAAAATATTCGTGTGAAATATAACGATGTATAAAGTCTGAACTTGTCCAAGCTGACGAAGTTATTACCTGATGACCTCTTGTGACCTAGTTATTGATTAACTGCGTAATAATACGTCAGAAATTATGCATTTATGTAAAACACTTAGGTGACTTAATATTTCAGAACTTCTTTATTTTTGGTATGTATTTACTTTAGGATTCGTATACAAGTAAACGAATTCTTTCGATTAAAATCTGGTAGAAGTTGTTTTAGTATGTAGCAGGTTAATGTGGTAGTATAAATAGTATTTTCTTTTTAATAAGTAATACAAATTTGCGTAGTTTCGATATGACTATGTTTAACCTTATATAGGGGGTTATTATAATTTATATTAATATGTAACATGTAATTAAAGTATTATAAGCAAGTGTAATTCAGATTTAAAATTATTATATTACTTCATCATACTAAATCCAAGGTGCTTTTATAAAGAACAATTTGACGGATTTATATCTATGCAAGTCTAGCCTAAAGTATTTAAACCGGCTTAAGTGATTTAAATACTACGTAATGTTTGATACATCCTTGAAAGATCAGTTTTTGATTACATGTGTATTTATGATTACTTGTGGTACTCCACATAAAAAAACACTCTTTCACTTCCAAAATTTGAAAAGTTGATATTTAAACCTAAATTCCAATTACTCTAGGATGCAACAGTAGATTGGGTCATCATCCAAAGACCATTACTTATGTTCCATAGTGTTTAGTAAGCTACTTATAAAAGACATACCAATGATGTCATTGTTATCCACTAGTAAATAGCGTTCAAACGGTGCAAAACTGCTAATAATAAATAAACATGTTTTAGTACTCATGAACAACTTTGTTTGAAATAACTATGGATTAATACAGTAATTTATGTTGAAATATATTTAATCATATAAGTTTTTAACTGGAATTGTGTTGCGATCTGTAAAATATAATCATTCATAAGGGTTTAAAACTTTCTATAAACTTATTATACGATCAATGCAACATATTCCTTAGAAATGTATCTAAAAATAGTTGTTATTCATAAATTATTTAAAACAACCCGTTCCTCAGCGGTAACAGAATATTGTTTAGGAATAAAACGTGATTATATTTTCCGGATGTATCACAGGAAGCCTTGAGTGTGATGTGTATGCTTGATGATTGTTGAAGGATGGTTGGGGGAGGGTTGAAGGGAGGGATGTTCATTTGTTTTATTGTATATATACAGGTATTTCTTATGTAAATGTGTCACAAACTGCAGTGGAATATATATATATATAGTGATGAGAATAAATACACTTTGCACTTAGATATTATCTGTGTAATGATACAATTTCAGTGCCAATATTGGATATTAGTCAATTTGGTTAGTGGATATTAGTTTATTGGCTATTTTTTCATTCTTAAAATCGTTCATTAACCATAGAGTTAAATTACTCTTTAAATTAAGCAATTTACTCTTTGCAATGAGTTAAGGAATTGTTAATTTAATTCGTCAATGAGTAATTGTAAGAAACTAATTGTTATAAAACCTAACCAAGTATTTGTGGAAAAAGACACCATTAAGCTGGAGTTCACTCAGATATCATACAGTAACTAATTGTCACCATTCATACTGCTATTTCAATAATCATTTTCCGTAACTCAGAGGCTGGCCGCCACGCCGCAACTGTTTTTAAATTTGGTTAAAATGATTAAAATATATAAATATTTAACATAACAAAATAATTTCTTCATACATTTTTTATTTGCACTTATATGAATTAAAACACAATTTTGGGTAATGAATCTTCCTAAATGTTTTGCCTGTTGATCATTTTATTAACAGCACGTAAAGCATTCATCAACTAACAATTTTGAATGAATAATTTCCTAAGCGAAAAAAGATTATGTTGGAAACATCAAACAGTTCAAGATTCTAAGATTCTCATGTAGTCTACATAATCCAAATAATAGAAATAATCCATCAAAAAAAGTTTTCCAACATTAACTCTTAAATTATAATAGTTTCCAGAATATTATATAATTTGCATTTCTTTATTGATAAAACGAAGAATGTTTTGTAAAGAAATCTTTCATTGTAGCTATTTTAAGAGAAATTTATATTTTGCCTCATTAACTACTATGAGATATTAAACGTTCAGTGAAATCACAAACGTTCTTAATTTCAAATTGAACCGTGTCATATAAGAAATTAGAAAAAGCCTCAATTCAATTTGAAATACATAATATTAATAAGCGTATATATTTCAATAAGTGAAAGAAGTTTTTGCAAGCAATTTTTAAAATCCTGAAAAGAAATCTTTCAATTTAGCTATGATAAGAGAAATTTATATTTTGTCTCATTAACTACTATGATATATTTAAACGTTCAGTGAAATCACAATCGTTCTTAATTTCAGATTGAACCGTGTCAGATAATAAATTAGAAATAGCTTCAATTTAATTTACAAATACATAATTTTAATAAGCTTAAATATTTAAATAAGTGAAATAAGTTTTTACAACCAATTTTTAAATAGCTTACATTTCCAAATTTTATGTTTTAATAGATTTTTTGAAGGTCATCTGACATTTATTATAGCCTTCATCATAGCAATATGGACTGGAAACTCTTCACACATCACACCAGTTAAGGTAACTGGGATAAAAAAAACTTCTCAAGTAACGATCCTGTCTGTTAGAAGAAAAACATTAATTCTTGAAAACTGAAAGACCGGCTATAACGGAAAGATCTATTCCCTTATTGGATAATATTTTTATTAAAGCAGTTTATTACAACACACAGTTTATTGTGTCAAGAGTAAGCAGGAATCACAACCATTATGTTGTGTGGCAACGCCTCTAACTCTAAAATATGCACTTAATAAAAAAAATAAACAAACAAACTTCCTTACACGTTTCACAACACTCTGGTATGATTTGTTATTTTAACGTAGTTTGTAATAATTATTGTTAGGTTACTTATTTACCTGAAGAAGAGATCAGACAACCAATCTGGAAACGTAGTGTTACTGATTTCTTGTATCACCGAACAATGGCAAATGTCCAGAAAAATCCAGTTAATTGACAAAATGTTATTATCATTCGGAAGAAACAACATTCACAAAAATATCAATATGTTTTCATAGTTTAGTAGAGTGAAATGCAGGAAACTGTATTTAACCGAAGATGTGTGGATTTTAAAAGTATTTGCGATTTTAGTATAATATTCCAATATACATAGTCAAAACAAATTAGGTTTTTTCTTTTTTTTGTTCTCTTAGGACAAGAAGCTTATAAATTGCAATTGCACTTAGTAACAAATTACGTTAAACATACCCATGAGGAATATTCCTAAATTTTTTTTCCAAAATCTTTTATAAGTCTATAATACGCTTAGATGTACAATTAGGTTTGATCAGAGCAATTTGGTTTTTCTTTGATTGAATAAAACGTAAGTCATACGTTTTACATCGTTGGATTATAAAACAGCTAACTGCTTTAGACAGTAAATTCTTTCGCAAAGGCGAATAAAAAACTAGTTATGCTGATGACAGTTTCAAGCCACAATAAACAAAGTATCTACAGGAGGTCTCCAAACGTCACTGTCAGCCATTGTAACGAAGCAGTGCCAAGATGGCGGCTGTTGTTGTCATTTGTTTCTGTCTCTTCTTTGTCCCGTTAAAATCTGCACAATGGCCGCGGATCTCACAGAGTAACGATGTTTCCAGTTTTCCGTAGATTTTTATGAACAGGTGATTCCTGGTATAAAACATTCACGTATGCTGTAGCATGTGTGGCGCAAAATGGTTTCCTTAGGTTGGATGCAAAATTTAAATTTTTAATTCGTTTAATTCCTTACATGCTTTTCCGGCAGGACATTTGTGCAAAAATAATTTCTTTTGGTACTCTGGCACAGAAAACAAGTTCTACTATCCAGTTCAGTAAAAGACTTCGTTGACTCTTATTCAACTACTAAATGTATCTCCGTTTTATTAATGAAGAAATGAAATGTTATTGAAAATTATAAAGGATGCAAAAAACCTCTTTATGTTTTACCTAACCATATTCTATAGTTTATCATTGAACACGGTGTTATCTAATTAGTAATAAAAATACAAGCCAAAGTTTATATCCTTAGTTTATTTAGTTTTTTAGATAACGTGCTAGATAATAAAACAAGAACATTTGTAAGTAGAAAGGCAGAAAACGACTTTTGCAGAATCTTTAGAGATAGGTAATCAAATTATCTGATGTATTTTCGTTTATAGCTTAATATATTATCTAAATAACACCCTAATGAATGTGTTAATACATTATCGAATTCTATCTTTTTCTATATAAAATAATCACATGTATAAGAGAATTGAAGGACTTGATAGAATAGAAGTGTTTCCAGAAAATACATAACATTTCACATGGTTATACTCAATAATTTTTAACGTTTCTACTTCTGTTACCTATTAAACAAATGTAAAGATTTTGCTAAGGCTTAGCGAAATCCACCGAAGTTATATGCACCATCAGAAGAGTTTCTACTATAAATTTATATTCTTGTCGAATCTAACCTCAATAGATAAATGCTTTCCGATTTATTATCCAGATAAAAATCAAACAAAAAGAAAGAGAGGAAAGAAATGCATACAACTTGAGTGATAGGCATTGCTAATGCTCAGAAAAATAACATGAGATTTAACGTCTGTCTTTTTTCATGTTAGATGATTATACTTTTTTATTTATTTCCACGGTAAACCAACTAAACAAGGAATACGGATATAAGACGGATGCCAAATTGTTTAAATCTAACATTAATTGTGAACATTATGAATAGCACAATAACATGCACATTTAAAGTCTGCATCCACAATATACTATTTAAAACCAAAACAAATACCACTCTTTTGTAACAGAAGTTATAAAAAAGAGAACAAATATAGCAAAGTAATAAAGATACCAATAACCACAATAATAACTATAACAATAATAATAATAATAATAACAACAACGATAACATAGCTTTAAGAAACGCAAAACAAAAAGAATAATTGAGTAAAAGCTAGTGGAGATCAAGGCTTAGAGCTGAACGCCTAATGGTTCCCATGCTGTCGCAGAAGAGGTCGACTCTGCGACATAGCTCGTTGGTGAAGATAAGAAGTCTAGGTAGAGGACTCCACTGCTGATAAGTGATAGCTCCGAGACAAGTGACCCAGCCCAGTGAGACGCCTCGACTGCAAAATCCTTTTACTAGCAGATACAGTACAGCAGGAGTGGAACCGTTCCTCACTAAGAGGTTATTATAAGGAAAATGGAAAACAGTAGTTAAACTGATGACTTTTCTGATCAGGAGAGTTGCGCAAGCGTTATAATTGCCGTACGAATCATAGAATATTCCAAAAGGTTGTATAACTTATTAGACAGTATATAGTTCTGCATTTGCGTTCCTATGTACTTTTGGTATATTGGTTATATAATTATCTTAGATTTTATTTTGAAAACTAATCATCCGGTTTATAATATACTTTATAAGTCACAAAAATTAAATAAATAAAACCAAACACAAATTAGGGCCATAATTTGTCCACTACGGATCCTAGAGGCAGAGTTAAAACTCAAGAAGTTTTAACATTAATTTATAGATCTCTTTAGGTATAGTAAGGTACAGAGGTTAGGGGTATATGAAATACAAACACAAAGGTAGATGGTTAAGAACGCAATGTAAAGGTAGTAATATTGTAACAACAGAATTTAATTTATTGGCTGTTTAATTGTTATTTGTCTTCTTATTCTGTAAAAACACACTAAAAACATATAATTTTAATTCATTATAGTGCACCTACGCTGTATTACTTTCTTAGCCAAATAATTTGCATTGTTTCATATTACTGTCTTAGTGACAGGGAGTTTTACCTCTCCATGGACTGGAGACTTGTTATAATTAGTTCTGGGGGATAATATTTATTTACTGGTGAAATCCTCTTTATGTTTTACTAGAAGACATAAACTCTAATAATAGACAATATAAAGGATTGTACTAAGCGTTAGTGAACACTATGATTGAATATAATATCTATGTAGATAACTTGTAACACTCCTGCCAGGGAGGTAACGAAGCAACACATCCCTCCTGTAGTCACTATCTAAGAGGCTCGCTGTCATTATATGCTTTTATATTTATTCCTACTGTTTTTATTACATACATAATTTATTTAATTTTTATTTATATATTTATGTATTAAATATATTATTCTTTAAACCTATTGCGCAACAAATACAATTTTAGCTTACTATTAATGGTATTGGCGAATATAGATATGAAGTGTTAATTCTTTTACTGAATTAATTCATGAAGTATTGTATTATATTTAGTATTTTATTTAGATATATTTAAAAGCAAAGAAAAAACGGGTAATAAAAATGAAGTATTAAATTAAGTGGGAACTATCAACCTACGTAAATCAAAGCAGTAAAATTGCATACAACAATATTTTCACCAGGCGTAATTTATATTTAATAAAAATATATATATATATATATATATAGACATATGAATTTTTATCTTAACGGAAATTATATTTATTTTTTGCCTTATTTCGTAGATAATAGCTATTCTGAAATTACAGTAAACTACGGCAGTTTAAAAAGATTTAGTAATCTTTAGATTAAATAATGCTCTTTTCGTAATTATAGTAACGAGTTACAAACCTAATATACAAAACGTATCACATATTTATATTGAAAAAAATTACGCTTCTGTAACAAGCTTGGCTGATATTGATTGCGAAATTTTGAATCTGTAACTTATTTTGATCTACAGATGGGTTGCGGACAGATATACTGCAGATAATCATACCAAAGAGAAACGTTCACATATTCCCAGCAGACAAAAAGACTGTGTCTGCCTACTTTAGTTTCAATAACGCTCAGCTTTACTCCATGGATATAAATAAACAAATATTAAGCTAATTCCTATATATATATATATATATTGTAATAAATTTATAGGCATATTTCAGGTCTAAAGATTATATATTTCTAGAGATCCTGCCAAGTGATATGTTTTAATATTTGTCCATTAAGTTAGGTTTTTTAGTAAATTGTTGAATAATACCAGTCCCAGTGAGCTAGTGAGTGTAACACAACGCAAAATTGCGCTAATAGGAAATTTTATCTCCCACTTTTAAAATTGACTTTATTACTTTCTTCTGTTACTCCATGAATTCAAATTCTAAAAGTTCAAATCACATAGGATTGTACTCAGTGCGTTTATTTTATCTGCTATAATCGTTGCTTTAATATTAATGTAAATATTTTCACTAACTCTCAGCAAAACTCCCTAGATAAATAAATATTCGCTATATTAATACTCTACTTCATATATAAAAATAAAGTTTCGGTTATATTCTATTCAAGTTTGAATTTGCACACCAGGCAGTACTTAGAAACAAGACACAATACAACCTAAGATTATTATTTTGAAGTATTTAGCCACAGGGTTTTGCCGGGATGGAAATAAAAACATAAGTATTCCTGATGCAAGTAATGTTTGCTGGGGTAAATATTCCGTCACTATATTCTAAGCAAAACTGTAGTATCAGGTTAGACGCATCTTATATTCTATCAGGAATGCTACTGAGAGCTTTGAACTAGACGGTTATATCCAAAGCTTTTGATCTGTCAATCCTACTCTTCATCCTGTGATACACGTCAGAATACACATACATTACGTGTTAACGTACGTAGCTCGTAATAGTATACTATATATATATATATATATATATATATATATATATATGAATATGGCAAAACGCCCAATTTTTAGAAATACTGAAAATCTGTGTAAAGTTCTGTACAAACGATCCTGTTGTATAAATTCCGTGTCTAAAGTACTATAAATCTGAAAATCTAAGCTGGGTACACCTTAGCTGTTTCTTCATAAATATTTAAAAAAACTGATGGAAAATGTGGGAAATCAATGAATAACACCTGCAAAATTACTTTAGACACTGAATTTATACAGTAGCGGTTTATAGTGTTTTTAACAGTATTTTACATAGATTTTCAATCTGTTCCAAATGTGGACTAGAACTGGGTCATCGTGATGCATATTTAAGGAATGACTGATATAAGGTCTCGATATATATACTCCCACCCTTTAGCACTACATCCAGAAGCTGTAAACTTACCCTATAGGGGTTTTGTTCAGAACATGTGCCAATTAACATATTATAAGTTTAAAAACGTATTTATAGACTATATTTTTCATATTCCTTACACTAATATATGTGTTAGTTATAAAGCTAAAATAATGAAGAGGTAATAATTAAAATATTTATTTAGTTTAACTTGTATATTTGAATTTATAACAACGTATAATACTTATAATACAATTAAATAAAAAACTAAACTATGTTTCAAGGTGTCATATAGAGCTCTTAAAACAATAATTGTACTTAAAGGAGGAATGACTGTTATTTAACGTTTTGATCGCAAAATATTTTTTTTTTTATTATTCGAAAGTAACACAAATGAGGTTTAAGACCCTTAAAATTTATTTTTCTCGTTATATAGACTCAGACAAAAATATAGAAAGAAGATAGAACTGCAAATTTACTTCAAAATGAATATTGTTTCTTTTTACAAATAAATCTATTTACACAGTTTAAAATTTCTAGCATTTAATATTGAAATTTATTACACAGAGATATGAACCGACTGTATTTTAACCTGTTCAACGCGAAATAAACTTTTTATTAGACACAAATTAGGTTGTAACTCAGAGATTTCAGTCTCTAGCAGTTTCGGTTTCTTCTTTATTGCACAGATAGTCAATATGAAGAATGTACGAAAATTTTACACATATAACAATACAAATGTTAATACAATTCCTATACAAAAGTAACCTTAGGTGAAAAAACTATTTTTTAACTTTTATTTATCAAGAGTTATTACAAAGACGAATTGACACTCGCTTAGCTCCTTGATAGATACTATGAATAAATGTCATATATATTTATGAACATCTAAGAGGTTTATACACCAAAGGAAACACTGAATTATTGATGACAATGTGTACAGAGGAGCTTCTGGTGTGAAACCGCAGCAGAGTGTTGCGTTATACATGTCAGATTAGGGTTGTTACAGTAATGTATTATTTGTGGATTTCCTCATTCAGTTGTGGTTTCAGGTCATCCACTAGGGTCGGGGACCTGTTTATTATATGAAGTAACAATGGCGGAGTGTAGCGATTAGGCTACAACGGATATCGCAAGATAACCGGATCAAGCCACATTGAGCGTGGTTGCTGGTTGCTGCTTGCATGGGTGACGTTGAGCGATCCTGTTCTTGCAAGCAGCCCGCCTGCCCGGCCGTTGGTGGTGGTTCGGAAGTCATCTTTAAGCCGTTGTCATCCCTAAGTTCAGTGTTAGAGAGCCCTAACTTCGCCTGGTAAAATAAGACATCTTTACTTTATTTTACTTTTTACTTTTATTATTGAATGAAACCTTTAGATAATAATTGATTTTAAAACACCAAAATGTCAAAATAGAAAAAATCGTGTTTTGCTTAAGTTGTGAATCTTAGATATCTTCTTTAATCCTAATAATACAGGGCGTTTCAAAAAGGACTTTACAAATTTGAAAATTCATATACAAGGTACAGAGCTGGTTTTGGTGTTGTTTTAAAGGAAAACAGTTCAAGTTTTGACTCGCGTAGTTCGCTAGTGCCTAATCGCGCCGCATAAGCGCTAGTGACAGTTACGTTAAACATGGCTGCCTTCACTGGACCGGAGCGTGCCAGTTGTGTGATTTGGTTTGAAGAATCGAAGTCTGCGACAACAGTTCAGCGTAATGTTTGTACCTAGTACGCTAAAGATCCTCCTGGTAGGCCTACAATTTATGAGTGGCATAGTTGTTTTGTAGAAACTGGGTGCTCATTGAAACATAAAAAATCCTCAGGTCGTACAAGCACATCTGACGAAGTCGTTGAGCAAGTGAGACAATTTTTTTAAATAGCCCTACGAAATCGACACGGCGCGCATATTGTGAGCTGCAAGGTTTGGCGTGTGTTAAGAAAAAGTTTGAAACTTGAAACCATACCGATATTCGCTTTTACAAGCAATTAAAGACACTGATAAGATTGCCCGTAGGAACTTCTGTGTGGATATATTAAATCGAGTGGATGATGATGAAAATTTCTTAACAACACAATCTTTTCTGATAAATCCACTTTTCACTTAAATGTAATAACACACATAACTGTAGGATTTGGATTTGGGGCAGCGAAAATCCACATGAAACATTACAACATGTTCGTGATAGCCCTAAAATGAACGTTTTTTTTGTGCGTTGAGCAAGAGGAAAGTGTAAAACCTCTTTTTTTCCAAGAGAGAACCATCAATAGGATAGTGTACCTTAATATGTTGCAACAATTTTTAATACCACAGA
Source organism: Homalodisca vitripennis (assembly GCF_021130785.1). Classification (NCBI taxonomy): domain Eukaryota; kingdom Metazoa; phylum Arthropoda; class Insecta; order Hemiptera; family Cicadellidae; genus Homalodisca; species Homalodisca vitripennis. The sequence goes on from NC_060213.1 coordinate 39,646,285, forward strand.
TCGATGAGAATGACCGAGAACGAAATTTTATGCAAGATGGCGCACCACCACACTATCTGACTGACGTCCGGGAGTTTCTAAATGACCGCTTCCCAGGTCAATGGATTGGCCGTGATGCGCCAATTGCATAGCCCCCCGTTCCCCAGACCTGACATCACTATATTTTTTCTTCTGGGTTTCATAAAAGATATGGTGTACGTACCTCCTATGCCGGCCACTCTACCTGAACTTAGAGGAAGAATTAACGCTTCTACTGAGCAAGTTACACCAGAAATGCAAGTGCGAGTCTGGGAAGAAATCGACTACCGATGGGATGTCTGCAGAATAACCAACGGAAGCCACATATAACATCTTTAGTTTAAGGTAATAAACTAAAAAAGGTTTTTTCCTTTTACATAACACCAAAAACAGCTCTGTACCTGTTTAATAAAATTTATATGAATTTTCAAATTTGTAAAGTCTTTTTTGAAATGCCCTGTATTATAAATGATAAAATGTCTTTATTTGTTTGATTTCTTTTCAGGCGAGCTATTCAACCGATTGTACTAAAATTTTACATGGTCATTCATATAGTCACTGGGATGAATGTGGGCATTATTATTTCAAAAATACTTCCGCGCTACCACTCACTGGATTTTAAAATAGCGAAAATCCCATCTTGGTCTCTTAAGTTGTGAAAAACTATATTAACTAAAAATGCATGTCTTACGTAGTCAACTGTTTTTGAAATAATTATTATATTGTTCACACTCTTCGTGTATAGGAGTTTTGTACAATTATGAGTTATATTAATACATTTAACAATGACAAACATTAGAAATGATAAAAATGCACTGGTCGGTATTTTACCTAAATTAATTTGTTCAAGTAGACCTACAAAAAGCAAGTACTAAGTCAAGGGCTCATAATAACAAAGGGTAGAAGGCATCTAATCTCACTGGACTTCTGCTCACAGTCGGTCTCAAAGGTCATATAACTCCTCTCTAATCAAAGGGCATATGAATGCAGGGCTGGCAGTAGCGAACTTCTCAAACAATGGGTTCCAAATAAAACACTCATGTATCATCTCAATGGAATGATTCGAGCGTGTTACAAAATTAGCTTATTAACTATTGTAATTAGGTTATTGAAGTATTTTCATAATCATTTTATAAACAGTTTTACCGTAATATAGTTAGTTAAAATAATTACACCTACGCAGCCTCTAAATATACCCTTATAACCAGATGGATTACATCAAACTACTATTTATTCTTGTGTTCGCAGATAATTTGAAAGTAAGGTGGAAATTTGCTTTTTAAGAACTCGTTTACACTTACATAACTTGCATTTCTCATCCTATCTAATTGATGGTTAAATATTTTGTAAGAGTTTAATGATTTATTATATTTTTTCAATCTAGTTTTTCGAACAAGTACAGTTTTTTTCGTTTATCGCATGAGTTATTAAATGAAATTAAATATTCAATACCCTGGCATTTTTCGTTAGCCAGTTTTTGTAGTATATAACCTGTTTATGATAATATTAAAGGTTTTTTAGCTCGTTACAAATGTCAGGTCCCAAGTCAACGTTTCTTTTAAAGCTTACGTGATCGCTTATCTTTATTAACTGTAGATTTACATCAACTGAGATGAAAATTACGTAGACTTAATTATTTAATTGGTTTAAGAGAAGGCCTTTGACATAAAAAAAAAAAACAAGTCCACTTAAGTATTACCTTAGTGTAAATTTTACTTATAGAGTTAAGTAGAGTACCGTCATCTTAACAGGAAGTTTAGAATACTGAATATATTATTCTTATAAACAAGGCAACAAGAATATAATAAGATGATCAAAATAAATTGCGTATTTTGAATTGTAAAAGAAAGGTTCATTATAACTCATATATCCGCGATCTACTATTACACTTATCCTAAAGATATCACCTTTATTTAAAAGGCGTTATCGAGCTAGGTACTAGAAAGCTCAACTCAATCCCATACAATGAGGTGACAACATGGATTTGTCTCTTGGTTGGATATTTATCACTCTTATTCCCTTCATTATTGTTTGTAAATATTGTACATCGTATGACCCGTATCTCCTTTATCACAGCTTTTAACTGCGATCAAAAATCAGGAAAAGTTGAGATCGTTAGGATGTCGAAGATTATTCTTAACCACAAAAATATTAAAAAACCGTAAAACTATGTATTTCTGTGATCATATATAGAAGTAATAAAAACATGTATTAAAACTTCTATGTAGCTATTGCATTTTATCGTTTAATTCAAAAGTGTCTATGTAAAACATTATTATATTCAGTATATTCCTTTTACTATTTAAGAGATATTTAAATAATGTCGCTAACAATATTTTGTGAAATATTGAATGTTATGTTTTATTCCATTACTCCCTGTTCGTAATAATAGCACGTTTTGCTTGAGTCTATTACAGTTAGGAACCTGAGAACAACGTGCGTATTGCATGGTGACAGAACACTTCCACATATAAAATATGGTAATATGCTCCGCAAGTGACACAAGAGCCCTTGAGTGTGATGTGAATACCACCTGATTGTGTGTCGGTAGGCGGTGGGAAATGGTACATCCGGCAAGAATATTTTAGAAATTCTGTCACATTTGGAACAATATTATATTATGAATACAAATGTTATGGAAATAAATTAACTCATTCCAATGTAACACACAATCAAAAACAAAATATGTCATAAAATAACAGTATTTCTATTACGTAAGTGATTAAATACAACGGATTAACACAAAGGTTTTTATATTTACTAATGTTATATGTTATTTGCTACAGGCATTCTCCAATTAGTTTCTACATGTATTGTTTGTAATAATGTAACTGAAGGAAAAATATGCAAATCATTACAGTCGTAGTTATTGTAATCGTTAAAATAAATTGTCTGTGTGGTTGTTATTTGAATTTATTTCTTTATTATTATAATATATTTTAATATAGTATTCTTTATTTACCACTTTTGAGTTACAGGTAAATGACAAAATCACATGTAAACATTCCTTATACCAAATTAACTATTATAGATTTTTTTGTTATCATTACTTAAAATATAGAGTTAACAAGTAAATCTTTATTTTTAAATCATTTTTAGTTTACCTCTCATACTCGTTTTCTAAACTTTATAATACAAGCACATTGCAATAACACATTGGCCTCTCCGTGAAGATCTTACAGATATTATACAGATAAAAAATCGAAAGTGACAATGTACATGTCATCATATATGTATCAGTTCAATGAGGAGCAGCTTTATCTAGTTTTAAATATTTGTCGATAATTGGTCAGGTTATGATCAACATAGTACTCACCTGCGGTTCAAGAAAAGGAAAATTAATAGGTTTTAGTACTGTGAAGCTTACAGCATATGGTTTTACAGCATACATATACATAATATAAAGTATTATATTATAATAAAGTTATTGATCCTAGTGGTCCTGGAGATTTTTCAAATGCAATTTAACATAGCTGTTTGATTTTTTGCATATATTTGTTACATGGTAAGACCAGCAGTTTTGTAAACATGTATGTTTTATTAGATTCTGTACATTAAAATACACACATATTGTTGTTATTAGCTTAGTACAAGATGATAAAACCCCTCATAGCACATAGTTCTGAAACGATCTATACGTGGGCTTCCTAATCATTATATTGGGTGAGTAAGATTGGGAATATTAGCCATACCCTGCATACATCCCTTGGATTAGTATTAAACATGGTAAAGCGTTAATGTTTACAAGATTTAATAATCTTAGTGTATTTTAGAACAGAATCTATTATACAGGCTTCAGAGACATTGTCATCAGAAAAATTTACCTTTGAAACTTTTTGTGCATACCAAGTGTAGATTAAAACAACATCCCTTCTTAAATTATTAAATAATTGTTTGTTTTTACCTTTTAGACCTTCAAGATATAAAGACATTAATCATCAAATCAGCTACCCATTAAAATTAGTTTGCGTTGTAGGCCTTACCGATATGGATTTATCATCTCACCATACCAATATTATGATATAAATTAATAAAATTGCCGTGGAGAAAACCATAATGATATTTTGGAACAACCTATTTAGTCTTAAAATAAAAAAGAGTATATTGAGTGACTGAGTACCTAATGAAAATATTAATTTTTTCTTCCGGGACAACACTTTTTCACTTATGTCAACTTAGAAGAGCGCGAGACTTGCTTTTATCCAGCATATTCCAGGCACAGGAGGCAGGCCAGAAAATATTGTTCTGTGTTCAAGCTTTAAATATTAAAAACGAGAGAGTTTCACCTTTTCCTAAAGTTATCCTACACAGTTAAAACCTACCCATATTTACTCTAATATCTCTCATGTGTCCGCTGATGGTGGTTCAGCAATCCTACTGCATTATAAAGTAAGCTAAGGAGACATTTGTGGTTAATGTTATGCCTAGATATCTGTCATTTTCTCTAGATAACAGTGTATGATCAGTTGCTCTATGCTCGGTATTTATTCTATTGGCTGCCAAAACCAGCTAACATTGAACTCTCCTAGAAACACATATATAACAATAGCACGTATTGTTATTTACAAAGATTTCCAACACAATTACAATTTTTCAGTTATAATTTCTTAACGATCACACACTATTTTTAACTGCACAAATATTTAGTTTGGATTAAAATTAATGGGCAATTTTTAAGAGCATCTATTTTTTATTTATAAATAGTCAACGTTTTATAAAAAAAGTATCCAAATTCTAAAAAAGATAGTGATAAAGTAAATTGGTAGTGAATATTTTCTTATTTTATTTCAAATTACCAAATAAGGTAACTATAAAATATTTTACAAGTTTATAAACAATAGAAGGAAGATCAACACTGCACAAATTAAACCCTTACTATGTTGATTTTGAGTGTGATGTTTATATTGCAAAGTTTCCTCCACCAATGGCAATACATAGTTATAATAATGAGGCATCTCATTACAAAACGTACTTTATTATTATGAGCAGTTGTGTATCACAACACTGTCAGTTACTGCTATTATTTCTGTATACCTTTAGTGAAAAACTATAGGAATAATGAGTACATATCATCACACTGGCTACAGCATTTCACCTTATGATTGAGAACCTCATTTTAAAAATGGCGTAAAACTAAAGTACAAGATCTGAAGTTAAATTAGTTATGTATGAGTTTCTTTTTTACCAGTATTGCAAACTGGTGGTATAGTGAGGCTAATACAAATGTCATTGCGCATATCTAAGGATACTGCATAGAGAGTTGTACTATGGAACAATAATATATTTTTATCTATGACATTTTTATATGCTACTGCAAAATTTTTATTTTGTAATGTTTACTGAAAAATGAATTATTTTGAAACTTCTAAAAGATTATAGGTAACTATCAGTAATACAGAAATGATTAATTAAAATATAACAGTAATATGATTTTCGGCATAGTAATATAATAAAATCTATTTTATACCAGTTGTTGTTCCCATGAACCAAATTATACACATACCAAATTTCAGCCTATATTTTAGAAATTATTAGGGCAATGACAAATCAAATTTTTAGCGCTAATTTTATATGAAGTTTTACTTAACTTCGCCCATTTAGACATATAAAACTGGCTGATTTAGTGTACTGTTAGACTTAATATGTTCAATTCCTTTAAGTATTTATACAACCTACTTCAAACAATAATCGAAGTAAAATAAAACATAATTTGCAATTCAATTTACAATTTACATTTATGTATATCAACTCAGATTAAATAACAAATATTTAGGTAGATTAGAAATATCTGTAGGTCATATAATATTGGTTCTCAAAATTTAATAAGTTATGTTTTATTTCGATTTAATTTATATTTAATTAACTTAAATTTAAAGGATTCTTTTACATAAAAACGTATTTAAAACGTGTTTGTTAACTTTTAAATCTCTAATAAGACTCTTACGGATTAGTTCATTGAACATTTCATTCCAATATTCCATTAAATTGCTCCATTTATATCCCTGTGAAACCGGCTACGAACAAATATTATGTTGTTAAAAGCTAGGATGTAATTTGGGTATATGCTATATAGTTAGTAAGACAACCAATCGTTCAAATTCCACTTCCCTAAAATTCTAGCCCATAGTCCTAAGGTTAAGAAGTTCATATTTCATTTTGCACAATCATTTTTAATTATGGTTTATCTTCCTTAAAGCTCAATAAATATTTAGTTATATATTAAATATTAATGGTGAAAGTGGATATATAAAATGGAAACCATTTATCGAATACTCACTGTAGTATCCAAGAAATAGTCGGGGCTTTCCAAAAAGGTTGCTTCTCATATGAGATCCTATCATGTATTTCTTCTCTTGGTAATCAAACTTCTTTATTGCCGCTATCACCAAATCGGACTTACGAAAAAGTAACAATTATTGCCTAGCTTAGACGCATTGGTATTATTACTTATTTGAAATTTATTTACATAGTGACAAGTAATGTAGCATTTAAAAAATGCTTACATGGCAACAAGTACAGCAAAAAAAATAATTTTTTTTAAATACTTAAGCGACTTATGCTTCAAAGTATATTTAATCATGTTTTAAACCATTTAAAGAAATATACTGTAAATAAAATTCATTTTCTCAAAACAATAATAAGCCCCTCAATATTGGAGTAATTTAGAATATAATTGTGTTTTATAAATATATTTAACCTAGAAATTGTTCCGTGTAGGGAATGTTCATCAGTAGTAATAAGTTATTGTCATAATACTGAATTTTAGAGTAACTGTCTTAAGTCTTAAGTAGGCGATGAAAAGCGCTTTCACCGACCATTTAATCATCCAAATTGGCCAAATCAGTGTCTGCACAGTTTCTCCTCCTTCAGTTAGTCTGTAGCTGATGTCACAATTTATTATTCTATTAAAGGTGTTGCCTAAACATCTCGAATTTTACGAAATTCCGTGATTTTAATTTCCTTTATTGCTAAGTAATGTTAATTAAGTATAATCATTAAACGTTCTAAATACCTTTGAGGAATTAGACGGAGAATGTTACTTTGTGCTACACGTCTCATTAACTGCAAGTCCTAAAATCCAATATAGCTCTTATTAAGACCAATAAGGTGTTATATATCAAGTTGAAAGTCTCTAGGACAATGATAAAGGAGGTATAAAACATGCAGTCTGATAGACATACTACCTGTAAAAGTCAGTAGAGCTTTCCTTTGGAGCAAGACAAGCCTATGTATCTAGTCTGTAAGACCGTTGTGTCATTGCACAGACGGATAGACCAAAGTCCCGTGAGACGGACAGGAGACACTTTTGAGTTCATACAAACGTTTATTTACAAGCATACAAACATATATACAATGGCTTTGGTAAAAACCTCGTTTTAATTCTGTAACTATGCAACTTGCTAAAAAGTAAATTTAAATAATATTCAATATTATATTTTCTGAATAATGAGAAGTTTTCATGTATTTCTTACTTTTTTATAGATTTTTGCTAAACATAAATGTTTACAATCCGTTAATTATCTTAATTTATCATTTTGTCAGCACTCATTCTCATGATAGTGCCAAGCTTTATTATATAAAAAATATATAGTGTTGGTTTCCAGGAGCTTAGTTAATTTTTAATAACAAATGTACACATACACAAGAGAATGAAATGATATAATTTTCTATAAATCATTTAATACGTTTTCTCAAGTAGCATATTGCTTTTATTACACAGTTTATCATATTACCAAATTCTCTCACTTCTATACTTAGAAAATGTTTTTCATTCATTTTTTTACTATTCAATGGATATTCAATTCAAAGCATTCTCAAGAAACGCTTTCATTCAGAACAGGTTTAATCTGAGTATAATGAGATGTAAAGTTGTCTTGTGTCAAACACAGACTAGACTTAGGCGAGGTCTATTTAGATCCTTACACTTATATAACACACGCTAATTTACAACAAGCTTGAGCTAGCTAATATTATATAAAACATAAATTTTCTTAGATTTCTCAATTGATAGTTTCGTAGTATATAAATAGTATTTCGTAATTATAATACTGATATACGTGTTTTAAAACACATAATAATAATAAATATAATCCTCTTCAAATATAAATCACGAAATTGATTTACAGTTTAGTAATATCAATTATTTATTGTAGAGTTATTTATAATATTATAATTTTATAAATTAATAAATAACAGATTTATACTATTAGTAATAAGAAATGGTAAAATATGTTGTACTCTTTAGCATAGATTTACTGTTATTAATAGCTAGTAATAATCCCATATACTAGTACTACAATTCAATTTATACCAATTAGTAAATACGAGAATAACATCTCTGAACAGCATAAATTGCTTTATAAGTAATAATTATTACTAAACCACTGTCTCTTAGGTTCTTATCAACAATTAGCTGCATGTATAAATGGATGAGGAACTAACTACTAATCAGAAATTATTGGAAGTGAAATGCCAAGTAATTGCCACTCTCCGACGCGTAATACCAACAAAGCAGTATTACACCTGACTACATATCACGCAACAATCTTCGTTAAAACACCCTCAGAGACATGCCTTTGATTGACATGCACCATCATCTAACTCAATCATCCCTATCTATAAATAATGATTTACGTCTTTAGCTAAATGTGACACTAATATTATTCCTTGAAATTATTATTCCTGGGTTTAAGTAATACCCAGACAAGTTCTCTGAAAGGAATTCCTCTAACATCAAACATTATATAGCTTATGTTTCGTCTACTATTTTAATCCATTCTTTTTACATCCTGCTGGCAGTTAGGCTTCTTAATCGATAAGTGAATCACAGGAAAAAAACCGCAGCATGATGTAAATTCAGTCTTGTCTAAGTAGGAATAAATTTTTATGCAGAATTAAGCATAAAACATCTCATACTTTTAATGTAAATTATCTACACATAACACAGCTGTTTTAGTGTGTTCAATGTTCAATGCGAATGTTGAGTTTAGCTCCAGTTCAACTTCCTCTTACGTGCAGTATGTGGGATCTGATGCTTTTACAGGCTTGAAAATCTGAAGTCGTGTCCGTCTGAAGGGATCCAAATACAGTGGGCAACAAGAAACGAATAGGTTTAAACAGTCTGCAATAGTATCTCAGATGCTGCAGGTAAGATAAAGTTGGATTTTAGCTTAACTCAACATTCGAATAAATTATCTAGTATATATAAAAGAAGGATTCTGATAAAGAGAAATATAATCACTGATTTCAATATAATTATATTTTGAACGCTGTTCATTTATTTCGTTAGCGCGTTTTTTCAATGTTTGAATTCACGATAAATGTTTGTACATACATGATCACTGCTTAAATTTTAATGTCCTTTAAGTGCAATATAATCAAGACTCAGTGTTACTTAAAATTTTAAGAAATATAAGTATATGTCTTTTTTGTTCATAATACTGGATCATAGTACTATTATCATGTAGTCACATGTTATGAATGTGACTCCCTCATTAATAGCAAATGCTCTCCATTACTTTTTGCAATGAGGAAACCTCCATTGATAGTTTCAACAATTCTACACCCAAATTATCCTGTAATAAAGCAATGGTTGTTATGGTGTAGTATATCTGCTAATGTGTTGCGATTCAATACGTCATTTGTCACATTAGGTAGTACATTGTAATCGCTGTCAGATCACATTAACAGTAGCAATGGTATTGGAGTTTAATCAGTCCATTAGAGCCACGTGTATAGTAAGTTTTAGTTGTTACTGGGTTTAATTACGTTTTCGTTTATTATGATTTGGATACTCCATTTCTGTAGAATATTAGGAAAAGATAAATAAATACATAATAGAATATGACTTTATTCTTGAGCGTATTTCAGCAAAGAACTATTTCAAATCAGCTCAAGTCAACACTCTATAGTAACTAAAACTAACACGATGAACTAAATCACAACCCAGCAATCACAAACTGTTCTGTATAGATTAAAACTTACGTCAACTTATCTCTAAAAGACGACATGATACAATACATTTAATATGCTCGGGAAGGCCATTATAAATGCTAGGACCAAAATAAGAAAAGCCTCTTTTTCCAACTTCCAGCCTCACTTTCCGGAAGTGAAGCCTTCCGTTTTGGGCGGAGCTTCATTGAGGGACCCCTCCCCCTCCTCGACGTCAGCCTGCACAATGCCTCCACGGGAAGTAATTTGACCGAATTCCGGAAAGGAGAGATATGATCGATCCCTCTCAGGTTGAAAATCAACCTGATGGCTGAGTTCTGCAGCTTTTGGATTATGCCAATGCTTTCTCTTGAAATGCTGTTCCCATAAGCAAGAAGAAAATAGTAAAAGACTGACATGGCTAACGTCTGCATAAGTTGCAGTTTCAGTAAGTCTCCGCAGTAACATTCTGAATCTGCACAAACCCTTCAATGTGATGATAGCACGCTGGGTGATGTAAGAAAAATTGAGTCCACAATTCATTACAATGCCAAGAGTCTTAACTATTTCGCACTCGGCCAAACTCTCGCCGTCGAGCAGCCCTCCTACCCCTTTCTCACTATAGGTCTGTAAACAACTGTGGGAGCAAATGCAGGACTGTACATTTGTTTATATTGAGCCTGAATCCATTTTGGGTTGAGCAAGTAGACACGTGGTATAGGTCAGCATTGATCTGACCAATGTTCCTTTTTATCATATCCGGCTAAAATTCGAGATTCAGCTATCAATCATCTGCACAAAAATGGACAGTGAAACCTTGCAAACTCAGCGGAAACTATGACGTGTACAAATTAGCCACATTTGTGCCCAGGCAGCTGGGACGTACATCACGCAATTTGAAAAGTGGCTGAGATTTCTCAAAATATTGAAAAAAGTAGCGCCGTTAACGAGATCGTACTAATACTAAACTGTTAACGACTATTTTAAATAAAATTTAGTATTTTATTCCTATGAAAGATAAGTAGGAGTTCCTTGATATCTATAACCAGAGTACATAGAGCATTAGTAATAGGTTTTGAGTGGGAAGTTCCTAAATTTGCTCTCAATATTGACCAATACCTATTACCAAATAGTTATCTTAGCTTAGTAATAGTCAGGTAGTTTTTCAATTCTAATGGATTGTCGATGCACACCTGATTTATTCTCTATACTATTCTTATAAATTCTAATGTCAAACTACCACAAAAAATTGCTTGTAAAGTTCAGAGTATATGACTTAAAAGTAATTATAACTAAATATGTACAAGACCTTTAACATTGGGAACTATTCAAGAAAATGTGTTACATTTTTATGTTATTAATTTTTGTTTTTTATTTTCGAATTCTATTATACTTTATATGGTTATCGTAAATCTTTTATATTATTTTAAATTTATTTTTGTTTATACAAGTTTTCATGATAATATTAATAAGGGATTAGTCAAATTAAATACTTCATGATCTTAAAAATGTTGTTATTGGTATATACCTCTCAATGTTCTTCTGCACTTAAAGCGTCTGCCAAAGTAAAATTTTTAAACTTACATTAACTTCACATAACAAAACTGTGGTACGAAGGAAAGATCGAATGTGAATAATGAGTTTAGCTCCAGTTCACTTTAGTCTCAATGCATCGTCTGACGCTGTCCCAGGCTTAGCTCCTGTAATCTGGAGTCGTATTCGTCTGATGGGATCAAAAAAAATTGGCAACGAAGATACTCTAATGAACTATTTATATCCTTTTGATATAAGAGGCACTTGTATTACAAAACATACTGTAATAACGTAAAGAGTTATTTTCACTGTCTCATCAGGTGCAAAATTTAGTACACTACGATTTCTTAGATACGATGTTAAAGCACAAATGTTCTACACTTTTCTGCAGTTTTGCAGGGAAGGGTTTATTCTCTTCAATTTAGTTCTTGTTCACCTTCCTTTTATTTCAGCGTCTGCAATGGTTTCTTGAATGTTTATATGAATCCACAGCTACTTAATTTTGATACTAAAGTGAATACTAAATAAATGATGCGATTGATTAAAGAGGAGCTTCCTAAGAGTAACCACGGCAAAAAGTTGCGTTATTCATGGTAGATTATGCTTGGTTTTGTTATATATTACTTGGTTATTCTCCTCACAAAATTTGTGTTTCAGAACATCTACTTGGGTCTGGGATCCGTTTAATACATATACTTTTTAATGGAATATTTAGAAGCAATATCACAACCAAATGGCCATTGTTTCTGGTTTATTTAAAAATAATTATAACAAAATATTTTCGAAAACTGATCAAAATTCATCAAAATTTGTTCCATAGACCAGTGATAGTTTATATGAGTTCTTAAAAATTCAATTACAAGTCAATCATAGCATATATATATATATATATATATATATATATATATATATATATATATATATATATATATATATATTAAATCTACCTAAAAGTTTCCTATTAGTTTTAAATACGTAAAATATAACTGTACATTGACACGTTCTCTTATAACACTAATTTTCCTGGAACACGACATATGCTTTGTGTGTAACTCATACAAAATTACAAATTACATCTTGTGATGTTAAACTCAAAACATTCTCGCGTGACGAACTTGCACGCAAGGGGAATATCCGGTTTCCTACCTTTACATTGGAGCGGTAAATCCTTAGTGAAGTCAGCTTAAGTGGAGAAGAGAATTTACGTTTTCAGCTAAAGATTATATAACGTTTCATGTAATTTAAAAAAAAAACATTACAATAACTATGTAATTGTGTTGGCATTTGCTCATTTAAGTCTAGTAAGAATGAATTTACCATGCAAATTTCCAATAATGTTTTGGGAGAAAAAATAAACTTTTTTTATGATAATATGGAGGTGCGGATTTTTATAATTTCCTATGCACCGATATTTATGCAATTAGTGATATTATAAGATACTTATGCCTTTCACAAAAACTCATATTGTCAATAATATAATGCTTTTTCATCTAAAAGAAGTATTTTTTTAATGTGATAGTTATAGACTAGATTCTTATAAACTTTCATAAATTTCACAACAAAATTAATTGAATAGTGCCTTGTGTATAACTAAACTTACCCCTCAATGATAATAACTAGAAATTATAGATATTGTGCAATTTAAACCATATAATGAATGAGGTAAACTGAGAATAATTTACATATTTATAATACTATAAAATAAAAGACAAATAAAGAAGCTATTTCTTTTTATTTTCATTCTGAGCTAAGAAAATCAAAAACAAAAAATTTAAGGTAATAATTTTACTCTCAACTATTTCTTACAATCCACTGGTTGTTTTTTACTTTTAGTAAAAAATCTGGGTCATTGAATTGAAATGTATAAACATTTCTTTATTATTACTACTTATTTGTCAAATTAGTTAATTTTGTAGGCAATGACAGATGTTCTTAATTCGACTATATAGACTACCAATTCGTGACAATCCTAATAAAAATTGTTAGTAAAATACGTAGTGTTGAAATCATCAGGGTTGCAAATGATGATTTCATCAGAATTTTTTTTTTTCAGATGACGTCTTAGTTATAAAATGAGTGCATCTTACAAATATATATTCTAGTCCTTAGTTGAAAGCGTATAGAAATATCGTTATCGCATATTAATCGGATATGTTGCATTCACTTTAGAAAGTAATAGAAAGTCAAGAAATATTATGTAATAAACTCATTTTCTGTTTAGCACCTTAAGATTGCCAAGAGATTTCCCTAGTGAGGGTAAAATAATGTTAGGTTTAATGGTGTTGGTACTATGCAACATAGAATGATTACTATTATAAAACATGGTTCTGCTTAGCTTTTTTTAAAGCCAACGTAATCTTTTAGCTTTACTAAGTGAAATTTATATACACCTGAGTTGAAAATGTAAAATCTTTAATCATCAAAACATGTTTCAAGAGATTGCGTTCAAATATGAAAACAAAACGTGCTTTATTGGTTTTAGGTGACAAATATTAAATTGGTTCAAAATTTATAATGGTACAGTTATTTCACATATAAGCCACTTTAGATTTTACCTTAAAATACATTTTACTTACAAAATCGAAGCACAGTATGAATACGTAATTTAGGGTATTCAAAAGAATATTGGCCAGATAATTTGGATACCAATGGCAAGTTAAGTCAGTAATATGGCGAGGAACAAAGCAATTAAAAGTCATATATCGACGATTATTCCTTTTATTCCCCAGACATCAGCTTTAGGTAAATTGCTTTAAACTCTTTCACATGTATACAACTTCATACAAGGAGGTAGCATCATCGGTTTGTCACTTGATTGGGTATTTATGGCTCTTTACCAAATGTATCAACGCTTAGTAATAATGCACTTCCTTTGTCATACCTCACACTTAATACATTTGTTTCAGTTTAAACCAATCTTCGAAACTTAAAACCCTTCAATAATCGTAACTATAAAAATAACAAGAGACTTTAAGACACTCCTCACACAATGTGTGAATAATAAAATACATCGGTTTTAAAAATGTGGATATAGTTATTGAATATGCTAAAAACTTGAAATAATATCTGGCAAAGTGATTCCTAATTTAGTGTATTCTACAAGTATTCTATTTAGGTTTTTAAAGACTTAAGTAATAATGCCACTAATTTATTAAATTCATAAACTGTTTGTTTTATGTCATGAATTCTAGTTTGTTTTAAAAACACGTTTCGGGAGAGTCTGTTAAATTTGAGAACCTGAGAAAACGCATGTTTCCTATGGTGACGGAACACTTTCACACATAAAATATGGTAATGCGCTCCGGAAGTGACACAAAAGCCCTTGAGTGTGATGTGAATACCACCTGATTGTATGCGGGTTGACTGTGGGTTGTGGTGCGTCCGATAGTGATGTTGTGGAACTGCTCGTAAAATGTCAATTAAAAAATAAAATTATTATATAAATCATGTAAGACACTCCAATGAAGTACATTTTGTGAAACTAAACATACCCAAATAATAACTCTATTCTCATTAGATCATGTGTATACAACTGATTAAGAGCACACCTAGCTGTAACTCTTATTAGATTAAATTTTTATTGATTATTGTTCGTTGCAATTTAAATGATATCATACCAAGGGAAAAGAATTTTTAGATATAATTTGTATTGATTATTTTTCGTTGCAATTTAAATTATATAATACCAAGAGAAAAAAGTTTTTAGTGTTAAAGACTATTAAACACTTGTACAAACGCTATAGAGTGTATTTTTTATGAAACAATGTCAATAGGAATTGCATGGCTTATCATATGATATGACACTTGTTAAGTGTCAAGAATATTTATTATGTCAGTTAACTCACTTATATCAGCGGTTTTGCTGTCAAGATATGACACATTGTTGGTTGTTTTGTTCTAAAATCAATATAACAACTTTTATGTAAAGTTTTTTTACGTAAATAATTGTGTGGTTATTGTTGTGAATGTATAAGTAATTCCATTACTTTTGTTTGTTTGTGTCTCTTGTGATATGGAGAATCGAAAGATAGTTGGTATCAAAGATGAATTGTTACAAATATGGAAAGAATGTAGGCAAGGGTAATGAAATTGGTTTTTCAAAGGAACACCAGGTCCATCTTAGGTCAAAGTGAGCCAAAGATAAAATCATCAATCTCAAAGTTGAAGTTAAGGGAAAACTTTGTTTGTTATAATCGTAACTCTAATGACGTAGATAATAAAAACATAAGCGTCGTACCTTTTTAACTTGGTATGTAAGCTTTTAATCATACAATACAGATTAGAAATTATATTGTATAAGCCTTGCTAATGAGTTCAGTGTATTTTGTTCAAACTATGAATAATTAGATCGGTCCTTTCTAAACTGTAAAGAGGTCATCACTGATGTAAATAGTTTTTTTTCAAACAAATAGGATTATAAAACCTACAAAATTATATGATTTAAATGTGTGGATTGTGTATGGGTTTTGAGTTCTTGGGAAGAGGTTACAGCTGCTAAAGGCCTTTATGGTGATTTCAATCTACCTCAGACATTTTTCATGTATTGAAATCATAAAAAATACGTAGAAAAAGTATGTGCAGAAATATGAGACTTTGTTGTAAGATGGTGTTGAGGAGGCTCTCTTGACAAATTATAATAAAACTAAACGAGGCTTGTATGTCGCACTCGACAGTACATGGTAAAAACGAGGACATTCGTTTTTTAAAGGGGCGACGTCCCTCACAACAGTTGATACGGGTAAAGTTTTAAACTATCATTCTATCTAAAAACATTGCACATGGACCTGTGAACTCAAAAATTAAACATGATCACTGAATATTCAGTTTTTGTGTAAACTTTAAAGTACTTAGAAGAGTATATATATATATATATATATATATATATATATATATATATATATATATATATGTATGTATGAGCATAACAATCACTTCCATTTACCAGAGACCATCATGTTACTTTAACTAGTTCGGTCTGGTTAAGTCTTCCGAAAAGAACATTTGTTTGATGTTTAGTGTATCGAAAGTAATATTATTTTTTGTTATAATAGCTAGATATTAAAGTACATAATGAAACCCATTGTTCTTGAAGTTGGAAAAAACGTGGTCTATGGTATGGAGCTACTTGATAGGAAACGTGTGTATGAAGGTTAAAGGCTTTTACCGATCTTGAATAAAACGATACAACTAAAAAGAATCATATTTAAAATATAATTAGAGGCAGTTTATAAAGTTGAAGAAGACCCAGACAAGGTCTTAATATTAACAAAAATTACTTTATTTGTTGAAAGAACATATAATTAAACATAGCAAAATTTGTTTATAAATAATCGTATTTATGTAAATTATTTATATACAATTTGTGTTCACTGTTGTTCTTATAAATTTGCTCCTAGTTGTATTTGAATTTATGTACTAATATCGGAAAAAAATCATATTTACAATTCGTTACAGTACTATTTATGATTATTATTAATAAATAACACATTCTGTTAACGTGCAATTTTTGCTTTACAATTATCATAAAAATTTTAATATTTTATTTTTGCATAATATAACTTAAAATTGTTAAGATTTTGATTTATTTTGTGAGGCTATTTTATATGTATTTTGGTAAATAATACACTTCTAAGATGTTTTAAAAACACTGTGAACAGATTTTATTACTCCCAAGCAGACCTGCAATAAATGCATGTATTTGCTGCCGACCATACAGTCAACCCTAAAATCAACGCCAGAGCCCCGAGTGTATTGATGTTTTATGGTATTCCAATATTGAAAAAGTGCCGCAATGTATTCGATATCTGTTATTGCTCTCATAAAGTTTTACTTATGACGCGATAAAGTGCTGAACGCTTGCCCTTTTGGTTTATAGGCCTTCGCTATCGACATTGAATATACCTTGTGTGGAACTATGTTTGAGATACTTTGATTAGAAGCCAATAGACAGTGAAACCTATGATAATTGTAAAAGAATACATTATTCAATAAATGAAGATTTTCATTAGATAGTCAGTCACTCAATGCACCCACTACAATATTGCTACTTAAATTTTAAATTAGTAGTATTTTAAAATAAATTCACAATGATTTTCTCATACATTATTTTTATTTACTTATACCTAAACCCTGATATGGTGAGATCATAAATCCATATCGGCAAGGCATACACTGTAAACTTGTGAGATAAATCCATTTCATAGAACTTAAATTCTACCTTTAATGGTTCTATACATATCCAAGTAAAAGATAAACCGTAGGTAACTAAGTTTTATGTCACTAGAAGCTTTGATGCAAATGATGTATATGACATATAATTTGCGTGGTTCAACAGTTACTAAATATCAACTTAACTAATCGTTAAAAATGAGATTTCCTCAAAAATTAGGCTACAATTCTGAGGCTCAAACATCAATTTTTATTGTGCACATTGTAATTTTTAACATAGTATCTACTTTCCTAAAAAGCATTACATATTTATGCCTATGTTACATGCTAATGTTCATTTATAAAAGAATGATTAGTTTCTTTATATTCAAGTCTTTAGCTCTCTTCAGTTATAGATATAATAATGGAAAAATAAAACATAGGAAAACTTCTCCCTATACAGTCCTGGAACTAGAAGCGGCTTTCCACACAGTTGGATTTTCACAGAAGGTCCTGCCATACAATTATAACATGATAACCACTTCATGATAACAATTCTGTAGCTAACTAAAAGTTATATGTGTTTTTTATTTGTGTACTTACTCCTAATATAAGTGCCTTCAGTGACTCTTTGAGTATATTTAAATCCTTTACGTAAATTTAAGACGGATAAAA
Organism: Homalodisca vitripennis; assembly: GCF_021130785.1. NCBI lineage: Eukaryota > Metazoa > Arthropoda > Insecta > Hemiptera > Cicadellidae > Homalodisca > Homalodisca vitripennis. The sequence continues at coordinate 39,664,588 of NC_060213.1, forward strand.
TTTATTTTCAGAAAACAATAAAGTACGTAATTAACATAAAAAATATATTATCAATTATTTGTTTACGAGATAGTAATAATCAGCAATAAAGAATTTATGAATATGAAGATGGATTCTAGAGTTGAATTATCTTTGTGTAGGCGGTGAGAGACTCTTTCACTGCCTTCCTAATAATCTAAATTACTCAAATTTACTGTTTGCAGAATTTAATCTCCCGTCCCTTAGTTTGTAGCTGATGGCACAATTAAAATGTAAACCAAAATAATGTTATATGTGCCTAAAATATTTTCGTGATTTCAATATCTTTTATTCACATTTACCTGAGGTTTTTATATATATATCTATATATATATATATATATATATATATATATATATATATATAGATAGATATAATTTCAATAAATATCACAAAAAGTACTTGCTCCGCCGTGACTCGAACCGGATCTCTCACTTGCCGGTGAATGTGCTACCATTACACACAGAGCCCTCACTTTTTACGATTCAATTATTTTGTATTTGGCTGTTTCTTTCACATATGTGTTTAAATAACAAAACTAACATATGATCGGAAGACCAAATACCTGTAAATGACTTCTATTTACATTAATTAAACTTGTATAAGTGTCAATAGCATAATTTAATTTCAATACGTATTAAATCACAAAGAGTCCTTGCTCCTCCGGGACTCGAATTTGGCGGAGCAAGTATGTATACATAAGTATATATGGTATTTCACTTATTTTAATGAAAAAACAGAGATATAAAGCTTCTATATATTTCCTTGGATTTGATAACCACATCTTCAGCAAGCAAAATATAAATATCAAGAGAACAAGAAACACAACAAATAAAGAGAAAATAACCAAAAATGTAAATACGCAACTACTTACAGGTTAATGGACGGTCTGCTCTTGTAGCTTTAGTTTCTAAATTTAATATAATGTTGCTACACCGCAATGCAAGTATGCATGTTTTGTTTGCGCAGGAGTACATAAAAACGTATAAGGCACACGATGAAGGACTCCTAATGTTAAGTCATATTTGAAGAGATACAAAATCATCGGCGACGAAAAAGTTCAATATGAAGTCTCTATATCGTTTTGATATTGGACACAAATAGACTAAAAATATAGCGTAATCTAGTTGAATAGATATTCTCATTGACTCATTAATTCCCCAATTGACTGTACGAAGATAGTAATGACTCGATCTCTAAGTACGGTAGAGAAACCGAATTCCTTTACACATAACGTAGCTAAGGAGGGAAGGGTTAATTAAATGTGACTTGTTTAACTTGATTTACGTAATAATGCAGTAATTAGTATAAGAGTCTGTCACAGACTTCAATCTTGAAATCTGGAGTCATATTTGTCTGAAAACTGCTATAAACGTGTCTATCTGTCAGTTTCCTTTCTAATAATATATTCACTTGGTCGTATGTTATGAATATGGCTCCATTATTTACTGAATCTTTCTCCCATTATTTATTGATATAAGAAAATATTAATTAACAGTTTGACACTTCTACACCCAAACGATCACGCTACAATTAATTAGGCTATTATGATGTACTACAGCTGCTAGTGTGTTCTAATTCAATACCTCTACTGTCACATTTGGTGTTAGTAGATTGTAATCGCTGTCATATATCACATTAACAGTAACAATATTACTGAAACTAATCGATAATCCATTGCAGCTACTTACGCAATGAACCCGAGGTGTTTATCAAGGTAAGTTAACATTTTTTGTTTATTATAAATTTGATACTCCATTTTGAACGCAAGTGTGTTCTGCACGATAGTTACATAAGTATCTGCTAACGTTGTAAAAAATTAGTACCATTGGCAAGGTCAAAATAATACCATAACACTTACAAACTTGTATAAATGTATCAGCCATTTTATTAATCCTGGAAGGTAAGCAATCATCCCTAGCTCGTTCAGATAATTAGATATTATTTTATATTTGTATATGCCCATATGCTTGGACACAACTATAGATCCAAAAACCTTAATTCTAGACTCTATACGTCCAAATATGTTGTGAATTATACTTGCCTGAAAATGTTATGTTCACCGCCAACAATAAGGTTAGTGCCACCAATAAAGGCCTATCACCTGTAGCAGGCCTACAAGGATAGTACTGTGTTACACTACGAGTTAGGTGTAACGTGCTACTCTAAGGTTAGATACCAAATTTCATTAGGATCTGTTGCTCATTTCATTAGGTTACATCTACTTTGCTAAAATTCGATATGTTTCTACAAATGTAAATATTTTCACTAACGATCAGCTATATCGAATAAAGTGACATACACTATCATAGAATTTGGCGTGGCCCATATATAAATATACAGTTTAATTTTTAAATGCTATTTCTACAGGTGTATCCGTTTTCTAGTTATTATGGTGAGTGAGATGGAAATACAATTTGTCCGACTCCTCACGCATGTCAGGTTTTTTTGTGACGTGCAGATTTGACCATGACAATGGTTTTGCTAAAACTCTCATTCTATGATTTATTACCAATAACTTATTTCTAATTGTAAACAGAACTTTATAATAGTCAGCTGCGTTTTCACTTACAATGTGTTTTACATGCAAATCTGATTTCGAATCAATGTCATTGTCATAAATTGTATTGTCAAATTATTGGAAATTAATCCTTGAGTTTTCAGTCTTTGTGGCTTAAATGTATTCATAACAGGACGTAAGTACTTACAAAACTGTTAACATTGTGAATCCTGTTATTCAAAGATAATCGTAAATATTTATAGTTTTATAATAGTTTTCGATACTATCTGTGAATTATCTTCATGATATCCACGTTCATGGTTTCTCTATTGTCCCAGTATTGCAAGGAAATTTTCTACATACAGTTATAACTACAAATAAAGCATAGAAATGTCTTCATACTTTTTTCCCGTGGACTTTGGACATGCGTTTCTCAACATCTTTGTTCTGTACAGCACATGTTGTGCAATGCTTCTGTATTGCTCAATAATGTGATAATTCCTTATGATATTGCGTTTTAGACGACTGAAGAAGAGGTTATATTCCAATCCTCAATAAGTGTACTTGTTTTAAAACATAAAATTAGAGGTGATTTCCAAAGTCCTGTTATTCATTAGAATCATCCATTCTATGAAATATTAAACATACAAAATGCCAGTGTAATGCTAATAGTGTAATTTGTTGGAATACTTTGTACACGTAACTAGAATATTGCAATTTTTCTCATGGTATATATGAAGGAAATATTCTACATAACTTGATTACGTTTCAAACACGGCCCTCAGAGTTTAAAAAACATCTGATCAAAATGTAAAATATATAAAAGTATGTAAAGTTATACAAAAATTTAACCTGTAATTATTTAGATTTAGTTCATTTTCTGTCTTGATATGCCCTTTTGTTCCATTTTTCAGCCATATAAACCTTAATTAATATTGAGTGTCATTACGTCTATCAATGAGAATGGTAGATCCTGGCAGACTTTCTTCTTGAAATCCAAAAAATAAAGTGAGTTAGAGGCCATAAGTATTGCACAGAACCTGTTACGTGGTATATTGTAATCCAACAGCGTTTATTGAAATTAATGTAACTTGAAAAAGTAAAATAATTATTATTGCTTTGGTAAACCATTCATTAAGAATATATAAATAACTAAATTAATGCAGTTTTTATAATAAAGAAATCGCTAAAATAATATAGCACGAAGAAATATTTATGTACATAAATTGTAACGCTCTTGGCAAGAAGGTAACGAACCAACACTTCCTTCTCCTAATCACTTTACCTGAGGTGTTCGATGTGAGTATACGCTTTCTTGTGTATTTAAACTGAATTTAATTTTAACACAGGTAAACTTATTCCATATATTAGGGTGTATACATGTGTAAAATAATTACATACAATTTTATTCCTTAAATTGAAGGGGTTAGAAGACAAGGGGTACAAGTCCATTTTTTTTGGTGAAATGAGTTAGACACAGATTCTTGTAGCTAAATATAATAAAAAGTTGGTGGCCAAGAGGTATAAGTCAGTCACCATCAGGTGCTGAGCTCTAGCAGTGAATACCCTTGACTACTGAACAATAACATTATTTTGATGAGTGGTCAAGAGATACAAGTCACATGTACCCCTTGACTACTGAGCAGGAGGTTTGAAACAGCTGCATGGCACATTGTTGTTTTCATTACTCTGTCTGTCAGTGAAGTTTACTGTGGTGGGAAGAGCTTATTATTGTTATTATTAAATATTGTTAATAACAATTATATTGCTTATTGTTAATATTAATGAAATGAAAATTCATTTTTGTAATATTTTTTTTAATATTTGGATAATAGACAACTAGATAGAAAGAAATGGCAGACAATTGTTCTTCTGATGGAAGTGATCCTAACCTCTTTGAAGTAAGTTGTTTACTTAATAAGTAATTAAAACCTGTTTCATTGTTTGAGAGATGGAATAGTTTACATTTTAACAAACAAATATGGTACTACCAAGATCATTTTATGCACACTTTCTTCTTAAAGGACAAAGCCTTTTTCTGCTTCTTAAAGAACAGTTATTCTGGAAGTAGGCTAGGCCCATTGTAAACATCAGCTTCTATTATTAATTAATGAATTATTTACACAATTTTGTTGAAGACAAAGGCTTATGTACATCAAGTTAATTAATTTTTTTTTTTTTCTGCAGATGACACAGACGCAGACCCTGAACTATTTGCCAAGTGGAAATGAAGACAATTCTGCAAGAGATCTTTTCAGAAATCGCCATCAACAAGTAAGTTTTTGTATTATTTATCTAATAAGCTAGGCCTACCATATTTCTCCATGTAAGTAAATTAGAAGAAAAGCAATCAACAAACTGAGGATATAGAAATATAGTAAAAGAAGTAAGTTATTTGTTGCTACACAGACCAGCCAAAATTCCTGGCTACACAACAATTCTGAATTAGGCCTAGTCACATTAGTTAGCCTTCAAAGACATTATATCAGCTGCATAGTAGTACTACATTAGTCTTCCTCAATTATAATAACCATAATAATTTATCCACTGGAAAAAATAAACTACCACTCTGCATTATTTATTTTCTGTTTAGTTCACCTTTAAGGAAAAAAATATATGAAAAAAATTGTGAACCACATCTCTTCTAACTAATAACAAGGACCATACAATTAAATAATCGTGGACAATAAATGGCTTATACAAATACATTACAATGTCTAATAATTAAAAAAAGTTTTAGCAAAGTCATAACTTTATACTAATTTTCTAATCCCAAAATCTATTCTCCAGGTGGCGTGGTTGTAGAAAGCAAAATAATGGACCGCCTGCAAAAAGACCAAAACATGAAGGAAAGAAGAAAACAAGAAGGCCTGATCAGTGAAGAGAAAAAAAGGGTCGATTGCTCGCAATAAAGGGAAGGGTACACTGACAGAACAGGGAAAAAACCATCAACCAAAGCAGGTCAGAGATTTTAACCATTATTGTAGGTATGAGTGCAGTGATATTCCTCAAGAGAAACGCCAAGAAATATTTAATGAGTATTGGGCTCATTGGAAACTGGGAGTTGCAGTCGGCTTTTCTTGAATTCTGTAATTTTACACCATAGTCTACATCAGACCAGAGCAAACAATGAACATTACAATAAATCTGTTTCGTGCCAGTATTTTTTGGTAGGAAAAAGAGTATGCAAGGAGTTTTTTCTTAAAACAATTGACATTTCCAACAAAAGAGTTATGAATATTGTAAAAAGAAAACAACTATCAGAGAACATCTATTTCACCAAGAGACAAGCGAGGTAAAAAAATTTCTCCCGAACAAAACCAACCCAGAAAAGTTGGAGTTTGTCAAGGAGCATATTATGAAATTTCCTAGATACACTAGCCACTATACTCACGTCAACAAAATCCAAATAAAAAGTATCTTAATCCTGGCCTTAATGTAAAAAAAATGTATGATTTTTACAAGGAGCTGTGTAAAGAAAAAGGTAAGGACCTGTAACGCTTCCATACTACAGGTATGTTTTTAATACTAAATTCAATTTAAGTTTTCACAGGCCACAAACAGACACATGTGCTACATGTGACAGACTCCAACAGCTTATTGTACATGGATCACCTGACGAAAAACAGGCAGCTACAGTACAGAAAGAACTCCACCTACGCAAGGCAGAGAGTGCTAAAGCACAATTAGACAAAGCCAAAGAACAAGCCAAAAATGATTCAAGCCACAAGGCGGTTTGTTTTTTACTTATAAAAAATGCTGCCAACTCCAGTCTTGACGTGTTCTAAGGTCTACTATTCTAGACAGTTGTGGACTTAATAACTTGTGTATCCATGACATAAGCTCAGGACAAGCTTCTATGTATTTGTGGCATGAGGGCCAAGCGTCAAGAGGTTTGTGAGGAAATTATGTCATGCATGTTTCAGTACGTGAAGGCACTGCCCCCTACCGTTAATCATTTAACATTATTTAGTGATAACTGTGGGGGACAAAACAAAAGTCATTATGTAGTTAAATTTTGGCTGTATGTTGTTCAAAAAAACCCAAGTTGAAGTAGTCGACCACAAGTTTTTTGCTGCCAGGCCACTCGTACAACAAACTGTGATCATGATTTTGGAACTATAGAGATTAGCTAAAAGAAACACGAATACATCTGTGATTGTTCCTGACCACTGGGCTGGAATCATTGCTAAAAAGTTGCAAAAGGTTCATGGTAAAATGTATGGAAGAGGAAGAGTTCATTACACTTGAAGGGGTACAACATCTTTTTTAAAAGATCTGTTGTTGGAATCAGACAAATGCAGTGGCTTCAATACAGAAAAGACGTACCATGGACATTGTTTTATAAAACAACTTTTAATGATTCTATGCCATTCTCAACCTATGACATGAAAGCAAAGTCATCTGGTAGAACTCCCACTGAACTAACCCTTACTAGAACCAAACAAGAAAGGAAAAAAATTAAAGCTTCCAAGTACAAAGACCTTCAAGAACTTCTACCCTACGTTCCTCCTATCCATCATGAGTTTTTACAAAAAACTGGACTATGAAGGAAACCCCCATGCTAAAACCAGGAGTCAAACTATACAAGTTGAAGTGCCCACAGCCTCAAGTATCAGAGCCAAACGATGAAGGAGCAGACTCTATAGAAAATGGTGGGAATTGTTATGAAACAGACTCTGACTAAGTAAAAAAACACTCTGGTTGTTATATATCGTGACTATTCAGAAGAGGAAAACAAAATAATTTATTACTTTGTATCAATAAAACAAAAACTTTCTTTACTTACACTTGTTTTATTCATTCCATGTTCTTTAAACCATCTATTTAGTTTGTGGTCAAGGGGTACAAGTCATGACTTAAACTTTTATTTTAATAATAACTTTACACCCAAAGCATTTAAAAATGTAAACAAGCATGAATAAACTTTTCAGTTACATAATCAACACTAAAAAAAATATTTTTGTAGATCTACCACAATGGTAATAATTTTTTTTTAACACTGACTTTAACCATGATTTTCTCTCAGAAACAAGTTTTTTGGACTTGTACCCCTTGGCTTATAAGCCCTTCAACAATAACACATCGCAATAAAGCCAAAGGGGAAATATTCTACCCTATTAGAAATAAATATAAGAGCTTTCAATTCAGTTTCTTATATTTTATTGTATACAACTAATACAAATTAATAATAGTAATGTCGAAGGAATAATTACTGCAATTCAATTATTATATCAAGTATCATCATTATATCATCATTTGATTTTCCTTCTTAATTAAATAGGTCAAGAATTCCACATATCTTTGAAATACTGATTATAATAAGTCAGAGATACCCTATGATATTCAATAGCACTAAATATTTATGTGAAGAATGTTTCAGTATGCATGAGTAAATATAAAAGCTGTAAATAAAAGATAAATTTAACTTAATGAGTTGTTTGAGACTTAAGTAGATAATTAATCTTATGGTAATTATTAGATGTGTTCAGGCATTGATTTTAAGAGTTTAAAAACAACTCTCAAATTAAAGAATGCTTTTTAAAACAAAATGAAAATAGTATAAGCTATATATAAAGTGTTATACAGATTATGTTTAAGATGCTGAAAAAAAAAAAAAAAAAAAAAAAAAAAAAAAAACAGTGAGACACATTTCAGCTGTTTCCATATAAACCTGATAATAGCTCAGTTAACTTTATTGCTGATCTTTCTTAATTGATTAGTTGTATTACGTTTTAGATTATTAGGAGGTCTGCACCACTAGCAGAGAGAAGTTTCATAAATCAATTATATATTAAAACATGTATATTTTTTCTGTGCACACGCCGACTACTTAGTATTTACCTATAATTACTCCCATAAAAACGGTTTTAAATGATCGTCAAGGTTTTCACCGGAATAAAAATAATGCTCTAATTATTACCAACAGTAATTAGAGTAAATTGATGTTTCCATATTCCACGCTAAGCTAAAGTACCAGAGTCGGGATATCATGGTTTCCAAAAGAATTGTTACTGAAGATCTCTACCTAAATAACGAAATATCCAAATCTCCTTATGCATGTTATCCAATCTTCATCCATGTTACTCATTAGAGTATACGTACATGTTCCCATGTACAAGTCCTCAGAGGCACATTAAACTGCCATAATGCATCTTCACCCAGAGTTTAATAAGTTTTAAGACATCCCTGAAATAAGTCTCTGAATCCAACACACCCAAGCCATTCAAGTACAACCTCTTTCGGAAACAGGAAACCTACCATAGAGGGGTATAATCGTGAACTTTATATGGAACTAAGAAGGAAATTAACATATTATATGTGTAAAATCTTATTTACATATGGTTTGATTTTGTCACGAAAATAACATTGCCAGTAATAAACGTACCAAGCAGACGGGTTATGAATTCAAATATCTACAAATTACTCATAAACATGATAAAATTTAGTGTATTAATTTCTTCTAAACTTAGTTTATAAAACGGTTTTATTGTTATATTAAACATACATAATTGAATTCATTATAACACATATGATTATAATAAATAAACCAACATACTTTAGTATCAAGGGATCATCTAAAACTTATGATAAGAATTATTGTACAGACAGATTGAAGGAATGTTTCTTTGTCAAGTGACCCTTGAAAATTAGTTTTTCATTGGACCAAGGGATCCTATAAGTCAAGTCCTCAGACTTTTTTTATAGAGTATCGTACAGACAGAATCAACTACAATATACTAACAGACTGCAATTTGTCTTATTGACTTTCACATCGATATAGTTATACCTTGTACCTTGTGCATTCCAATGTATCAAGTTTAATATCTAGGGATTTCTCTCTAGAGTAATTTGTTTACCTTATAGACTTTTGATCTACCTCATAAAAATGAATATGAATGAACAAAATATATACAGATAAACAGCTACGATAACATACACCAAAGGGAGACTTAGTTACTGATAAGAATATGTACGGAAGAGCTTCTAGAGTGTAACCATATTAGAGTTTAGCGTTATAATGGTAGAATAGAGTTGTTACGCGATTAATTATTTGGGGATAGTCCTCATTCAGTTGTGGTTTCAGGACATCTGCTGGATCTATTTACTAAAATTTTAGTTGAGAAATTACTAAACCAAATTTGGATTCGTTTAAACATTATTTTACAATGATTATTGATTCAATCAATCTGAAGACCGATCTGTATGTATTAAAGTTTATTCTATATAATATTTATACGTTAGTGCCAATTTTAAACATCAAAGCACGAGTACTCCTAAGTAAATTGGTATTTTAATCAACCTAACATTTCACTTTACTAATCGTATTGGCAGTTTAAAGATAAAAACAATTATCTCTTGAATTTAAACTAAAACAGATCTCACGTGACCACCTTCCACGCTAGGAGAATATACTATCATGCAGAGGAGCAGTAAATCTTAAGTGAAAAGAAGGGTTAATGTTTATAAAGATTGTATAACATTTATATTATAACGAGTCATAACTGTTATAGTAAGGGAAAATTCAATTTTCGTATCATTATATTTATTTTTGCAATTATATTACTACTATCTAGGAAGGATAAATTATAGAATTTATATTTCTACTTTAATTATCAAAAGAAACTGTCATATTTTGAAAGAAATTATGGAGGTGTGGTTCATATATTTATATTATAATAGCCTTTGTTTATTTGGTTATAATATTAAAAATGCTTATGCCTTTAACAAGAACACATATTTTTAATAAATCAACTAATTTTGCCTTAAATTACATAAAAATTTAAAAACACTATAGCTACGAACTAGAGTTACATGGAAATTGTCACATTTTTTCAAACAATATTTTCAAATGATAGGGTTTTCTTAATAGAGTATCTGTAAAATGTAATATTCAGATACATAGATTTCGGTGCAAATTTTAACTGTGCAAAGGGTTTAATAATGAAATTGGCATGTGATTTTATACCTCAAGTATCTATGTTACTGCACGTAGGGAGACTATTAGGGGTGTTATTAAATATGTATTTTAATTTTAGTATTGAAAAATAATTATAACCTACGCATTAAGTTAATAACTTTAAATATCTATGTCACTTTGATCCATCCAATAGTTTTTGGCCTTTTACAGCAAACATGAATGTTTTATTAAAAAATAAAATTAAAAAAAATGAATGTAAGTTTTAGTTATGTACATGCATATAATATATTGGGTCAACGTGGCCCATTTATTACGTCATGATAAAATCCTATACATATTAAATATGTATAGGATTGTCAAAGCAACGTTAATTGTTAGCTTAGAGAATTGTACACAACTAATAGGTTGAACATTGTTTAAGGGATAAAATCGTGAGAATTCTTACATTTAGTATTACATCTTAGTTTTAAGGTCAAAAGTGTTTTTCAAACTAATAACATAGACGTTTGAGATCAAACACAATCACATGTTCTACAACAGTTATCTAGTCTGTATGCTCTGTGTACATGCTGTACCTTCTACGTTCACTCTGCATAGAAGCATCGCTATTGCATATAAGATGAGATATATCATGCTCATTTTATAGATTATTAATACATTAATAAATATCATACTAGCAAATCTGTCTCTATTTACGTTTTTTTTTTACTGCGGGAGGATCGCAACATTTATACTTAAATATTCTGATACATTGTTTCTGACCTTACTGTTCTGAAAGCGTATAAAAAATAAAATAGAATTTGCAAAGAAATTTTTTTCGCAATTATAATTACGAATTAACTACAATTTAACACTAGTTTTGCATTAAGTGATAGATTTTAACTATTTTATATTAAATTCTGTGTATATGTGTTTATGTGTTTTAATGTAATTTTTAGTTTTCGTTAACAACGGATAATAAATTTAAATACTATTCCCCTTATAGATAGCAGCATTTCTGTAGGGATAATTCACTAATTCGGGCCGTTTAGACAAAATCCTGGACTTTTGACATCGTTTCACGTGCTCTGGTCCTTTGTAACTTGTGTTGTTTAGTCCAGTAGGTTCTGTGCAGTACATCGTTTAGATTTATTGTCACCAGTCTGCAATAAATGATGTTTTACCAGTAAAGCAATGCTAGGGTTTTTGTACAAAATATTAATTTGTTTAATTTTTTGTGGTATGTAGCAAATTCATTGCCGCACTTAGTTTTAATTGAACGTACATGTGAACCTTATTGTTCAGATGTGCCTAAGGAGGAGAGTACATTTCAATACTTTAAACATAGGTTTGTATTTTTGAGCTTATAATGATGGTAACTGCAAAAATATATATTATCCTTTCAATACATTTATTATCAATAAAAATAACTGAACAAAAAGTTTATAAGAGGTTATAATTTTTTTATTGTATTTTCGTTAAAACATTTTCAACTCTTAAACATTGTACTTTATAGACATTATCTAGATTCTAGATTATATGATATACATGTTACCATTGACGTTTATACAGCTAAGCGAGAGACAAATTAATTATGCAAATTTGTAACAGAGCTTCCAGTGTAGAAACACAACAGAGTGTTTCTCTATTTATCCCAGATTAAGGTCGCTTTGGTATTGTGGATTGTATACATTGAGTTCTGTTTTGGAACATTAGTTTGAGTCTGGTATCTATTTAGTAAATGTTCCTGGAAATGGAACATTTATGTACATTGACAGAAACAAACAATTAACTGACAAAACTATTCTCTAATGAGAAACCATAGTACTCTTGAATTATCCCAATAAATTGTAGTATTTTAATTATTTAGTGAAAATTATGAAAAATAACCGAAGAATTATGTATTATTAATAAGCAGTGATAAACACCACGTTATTTTCTGATTTTTTGAAACCCTTTTGTCAGTTTATTTATTTATTTAACGGATAACCATTACATGCAACTACATTACAATGAGCATTCAATGTTTGAAGAAAACATTTACAGAATAGCTATATATTACAGGGATGGCAGCAGGCAACAACATTAATCAAACAAGTGTCCATCGTGCATGAGAGGTATGCCAGTAAAAAAGAGACAGCGCAATTAATGAAATTAATAATAATTAATAACAATAAAATGGTAACTTTATGGATTTTAATAAAGAAATTAATTGATTATTATATGAAAGTATAATATGAATGAGGATATTTTCTACTGTTATATGTCTACCCTATTTTTTGGGTGAAACAACCAAAAGGCATTAAAATACTTTAACATGTTAAAAAAGGAATGCCACTCAAACTTAAAATAATTAATTCACACCTGACGAACTGAATGAAGTCCAGACTAAAGAGAATGTGATCAAGCGATGTAACTGCACAGGAGCGTGGATCACAAACACGTCAAACCCTGACTAGCGAAGGGGAAGGAATGCCAAGGAACCCAATGTCGGCATTTCCTGTCATATAGCGGAGCAATATCTGGGACACAGAGAACAGGAAGGAAATGGTCAGGACACGGAGGGGTAAAGGGCAGCCGTCTCCGCCTTGTTTATGGTCCTTGGTGCAATGTCATAGTATGTGTACAAATTTTAAATCCTCGAAACATAGTGTTATTCTTTTAGCACAATATAACGATAGAAAATTTACTAAATCTTGTTATCCTTTCAAAATCAACAAACTTTCGTTGGTAAATAAATTCCCATTTGTTAAAAAAAAACTTATTTAACAAAGACCAACTTCCCTGTGCAAAAGGAACAGCGTAAACTTAACATCTTCACTTTTGCTCCATAATGAACGTGACTAATCCAACTACATAACACGTAAATGACGTAGGCACTGCCGTCGTTTTAATATTTGCTGTATTTTAAGGCAACCAGAGACGTGACAGTTTCTCTTCATTTCTGAACACTCTTGGGCTAAGACCTCTGGAGTTACCTAAAGTATCTTCCGTAAAAATAGAATTCCAAGCATACAATAAATAATATGTTGATAAGGCTCTCTTAATAACAATTAAAATTGATTATTTACCATCAGAGCATTGTGTGTAATTGGATTTAGCCAAGTGACCTAAATAATTTGCACTTGACTAAGCTGAAGTAACGTAATCACATGTATCAACTGGGTATATTGTGTTCATATAAATAATCTAGTTTAACGTTTTGCATTCATTTAATGCAAGTTTTACTCTACATTCTGGACGTTATGCTTTATTCACATATAAATATACTCAAATGAATGAAAGTAGGCCTAAAAATAAAACTCAAAAGTCAGTAGAATAGACCTAACAGTAGTTAGTCCTATAAAAAAGTTAGTGAACATTACATTTTTTTTTTTTAATTTCAATGAAATCTATCTAACAGTAATGAAATTACTGCCAGCTTAATCATATGTAAAAATTAGGGTTAGTCAAAATTATTTGCTTTATCAATATAAATTTAATTAGGCTTTAGATTTTGCTTTAATTCAAGTACTAAAATATATTGAGAATATAAACCAGGCTAAACTACTCATGAGATGCAATAAAATAGAAGTTCATTTAACTTCTGATTATAAAAATAGTTAAATATAAATAGGAAAAATAGCACATGGTTTTAAACCTGTGCAAGAAACTATTTCATACTTTTCACACTCGAAATCAATTTATTTGCTACAATTACATAAAAGTACCTTTAGATTTGTCTAGAACTCATAATATCTTCTAGCAAAGTATTTGATTATTATTTAACAAATTGGAAAAAAGATATATTTGCTTTTTAAACTTATTACAAGTAATTGTTGAGTTAAAAAACAACTTTTTTATATTTTAAATGTTTTAATGATAAAAGAATAGACCACTACATTTTGATAATTGGGGTGCAAGCCATTGTTTCCTGTGAAAAAAAAACAACAGAGAAAACAATACAAATCAATATAAAGCAAAGAATTCGCCTAATGTAAAAAATTTACGGAAGAAAAATTTCTCATGTTTTGTAAAATGTTGTGTCAAGTGAGTTTTAAGTTTTTACAACCCTAAATAAATAGATGGATTTCAATCCTCGAAAAATATTGTTGTTACGTTTTAACATTAAAGGATAGAAAATGCCCATGGCCTTGTTGTGTAACCAATCATGTACCTATGTTTATATATTTTATAAGCCATGATACTTTAAACTTTATTAGAAACAATACTTGAGTTTTACATTAGTGGTTTATTGTAACGAATTTAACAATAACAAACATTCAAAACGACGAGGAGGTACTGGTTGATAATTTGTTTGAATTAAATTGTTCACGTAGGCCATCACAGAGCATATACCAGATCAAGGACTATTGATGACAAAGGGTAGAAACCTTCTAATCTCACTGGACTCAGCTCACAGTTTGTCTGAAAGGTCAAATAAAACTCCTCTCTAATCAAAGGGAATATTAATACGAGCGCTGTTTGCAAACGACGGCTTTAAAAAAACAAAACTTATCTTCTTTAATTATTTCCTATAATATCACGAAATTAACAATATCCTAGAAATATTGAAACTAGTGATTGATTACTAATTTTTAATCACGATTATAAATTTTGAAATGTCATTAGTTGAGGTTCAGTTAAGTCTACTACTCGTGGAGCTATATATTTTTATATTTCTCTGTCTGACTGACCTATAAACTTTTTTTTAACTTCATTTATATGACTCACACTGACATTGAGATTGACGTTGGCGCATTTCAATTCATGGGATTTAGCTAAGTGTTAGTGAATGCGTTTAAATTGGGCAAATGGATAACCATCATGGAAGCGAAAAAGCTTGCTGCATAAATAAGCTTGTAAACCAGCTGTGTAAAACCACATGAGGTTTTGCCAAGAAACATTTATCATAGATTGAAAAGAAAATAGAATGGATTGAAATCGTTGCAAAAAGTTGGTGATAATGTGTGACTTCAGCACACTCTTAATCTGTATCACTCTCTCTAGCTTACGGAAAATTTTATTTCCAAAGAGAAATGAAAGAGCTACACAGAGTTGAACTTTTACGTAAACATTAGTGAATCTGCTAAGTGACATGAGGTGGGGAGTGCTCTGATCTTGTTAAATAAAATAATTGTAGCAGTATGTTATGTAATATTTCCCATTACATACCTATGCTTACATAAAAACCCTTTCAACGAATGTTCGTGCAACAAGCCATCTGCCTTGACAGAGAAAAGTAAATATTCGTATAACCCAAGTTCTGCACTGAGGTTAATGGCTGTTATTAACTTATCGTCTTGGTATGTATATCTAATGGAGGATTTTAATGATGTAGACATTATTATATTCATTGTACAATTACGTAATATAATTTTATATACATGGTTTATTAGTAGCAAAATAAATATAAAATGAAATAGAACAGAATTCATAATAAATCCACAATATTAGGTACTTCTACACATTATTAGTGATTCATTAATATTCCAGGATTCCCCGACGATCTTTCGTTCGAAATTTTGGAAGCAAACGTAATTTATTTCTTCAGTGTAGCTCACAGGCCTTATATCCTGAAAATATCATAGAATGAAGTGTCAAATTTGCTATGTAAGTCTTGAAATATAGAACAAAATTTCACAGTTCATTTGTTTTTATTTTGTTTTGTTACTAAAATCAGAAATATATACTAATAATGAAACGGGACAAATATATTTTATATATACATATAGATATCAATATGTTACTATTCTAAATATATATACACTTAATATATTATAATTAATATATTTATAGTCATATAACATATATTGAAATAAACAGAATTACAAAAAGTATCGAAATCTCTCACTTGCCGTGAATATTACCATCTCGAACTTTTTCCGATTCAATTATTCGATTTAACATATGATCGAAAGACAGCCTGTCAGTTTTATTTACATAAATTGTATAAATGGCAATTGCCTTATTTAATTTCAAGAAACATTGAATCTGAAAAAGTACTTAGACACACTTAAAAAAATTTATATTTTATCAGTTAACGTGAGCGGAGATATAGCTGTTACCATCTCCTTTTATATTATTTTTTAAGGCACTAAAGCAGCCATAAGTCTATAAGTCAGTCTTCTGAAAAATGTACACTAGAGATATTAACGTGCGAGGTAAGCGCCTGCCAGGTATAAGTCTATAATCAGAAAGATACGTGAGATCAGTCTAGAATCAGAAAGTAATATAATGTTCCTAGCTCATCGAGTGACAGACTTCAGTAACCTTAACCGTACATTTATTTATATTCATTTATCTTTTAAATCGTGGTTACAACTGAAAAGTGTACTACTTCGACACTTAGCCAAATAACACAGCGGGTAAGCATTACTATAAAACTAAAGAATGACCATTAGAAAAAGTTTCATGCAAAATTTCAAGTTCATTAACCCTGAGTCTTTAAACAAAAAGAATATAATTAAATCATTAACGTTTAAAATTGCCAACTTATACTTTGAAAGAGTGGTTTATATTTTAGTTTTGCGTAAATAAACATTATTTCACAATTTAAAAGTGTTTCTTGGTTTCTTTTGCGTTTTTTTTTATTGTTTTTCTATTTGTGTATGTGAAATTTCCAACTCAATTTATAGATACAGACTGATATGAATTTTTTTTTAAGTCCACAGACAAATTTCGTCTTAACCTCCAAGCACAATTATAGTAAATATATCTCAGTACTTTCTACTAAAGTTACGGTGCAGTATTAACACTCCTGTTCCGAGGGTCAGAATTTTTTATTGTGTTCCTATATTGAAAAAGTGCCGCAATGTATTCTATATATGTTATTGCTCTCATAAATTTGTAGTCATAACGTAATATAGGGCTAAATGGTTGCGCTTTTGCAATTTTTATAGCGGAGATACTGACACGGAATATATACATTATACGGAAATTGTTGTTTCAGCCACTTTAGTTAAAAAATAAGTTGAAAATGAAACAATGAAATAGTTTTTATATATAGTAAAAAATATATATATATTTAAAATATATAATTAAAAAAAAATCATTGGATCTGTAAGAGATGATTAATAAAATACCTTTTTTAATTACCTACGTCAAACAATTGTCTTTAAAAAAAATCGATTATTATTCGCTTTAATGCAGTATTTTCATGAAGTTATAGTAATATCTTATATAATTACAATATATCCCGTATATACTCATTATTTATTACATCTGTACGTTGGTTTTAATTGAATAGCTAGGAACTTGGGACCTTAACTCTCCTGCACGTAGTGCTAAAATAATTTAACTTTTACTGACGATATTTGTCATTATATATATTAGAAAAATTTCAATTCACTGTAAATAGTATTTTTACTAATTTTGACTTGAGAGTCCAAAAACACACGCCATTTAAATTTAAAACTTGAAAGACGACTTGAATATTTTTTCAGTGATTATCACTTAACACTGAATTCTTTATATTCTCACAATGTGTATTTAATTAGAAAATTGTGTACGAAACCAAAACTAATGGCTACTATGTCACAAAACCATATACCTTTAATAGATTATAAATTTATGTCCATAATTTTTCATATTTTTATTCAAGAAAACTAATAGTATATATAATATATATATATATATAATAGAAATTCAAAAAGAGAGAGAGAAATTGGAAAACATTTGATATGAGTCGAACAAACATTTTCAAACTAAATGTTGACACGAGATTAACTCAACGTGAAATTTGTACATACAGCTAATTAAAATTATAACTCTCTTATTGAACTTACCTAAGCTGGTGTAAAAGCACCAAGCATTGTAATAATTTTCATTACAGTTACACTCTACTTTCGTATCAAGGTAAGGTATGAAAATGATAATGTCTTTTTATTAAGGACGTTATCATAACCTTTGTGGCTCATCTTCTTTATCGTTTACTTCATAGTATTCCATTAGAATTTGTATTCAGTTTCTTGAGGAACACCAGATTTTTTACACAGTATTGCTTATGTTTGATATTATTTGGCCTATTTAGTGCATATTTGCCTCTGTACGTGCAGCATAGGTGACGTTAAAAATTTAGTTTACTAATACTTAGTAACTAAAGTAACATAGCATAATAACACGACGTGCTGTGTAACAGCTTGTCGGATAGAAGTTGTTAAGTAGTAATGTTATACATATTCTAACTATAAACCATTTCCCTTAGATAACTAATGTTTTATTAGCAAATAAATAAAAACAGACACATCTCTGAAGCTAATTTATTATTAAATGTTTCTAAATATACACAAAGAATATTTTTCAATTAATAAAAGTCGATACAGCCTTAAATTAAGTTTAATTGGCAACCTTTTATCATATTTTGGGTCCAACGTTAAGCAGCAATAACAGTTACGGAATATGTAGCGGCACTTTCTTCAATATCGAAATGCCATAAACCGCTCCCACCCTAGGATCGCAAGTAAACGTGTTGGTATTTCTCATACGTTAAGTGGTTTGTAATTATTTTTCTGTGTACTGTAAAAATGCTGTGCCAGGAGAACATTCAAGAAGCTTTTATTTATGAATTGAAAACCGAAACATTGTCACGACTACATATTCATTTCTTATCAATTTATTTTTTACCACAAATATTAATCGAGACAGACACACATACATATTATATGCATTTTTTCCATTTGTATATATCCCATCTTAACAAAGTAACTAGTCATAGCATATTAAGTAGAGTGAGTTATTATAGTTTTGCTTATGCCTGCCTCTTATGTAATATGATTTAAATAAAGATATCGAACTAAAAGTGTTGTTGTGTTGATGTAGTACGAGGCAGGTGTACGCCACCACACGCAGATTTGCGCCACCATAGAATGCGTTCTTATCTCTGTAGAAGGTTCATACAAAATTGTAAGTCTAAAATCATTTCTCAATTTGTGAGTAGTTAAGTTAGATATATTAGGGCGTCACATAATAAAACTTTACGTGATGTTACGCATTGATTTTATAAATTTCCTTTTTTTTAGTTTCTCGTATCCATCTGTAAGAAGAAAGGAAACATTTCGATAACGCTCAGCCAAATCCCGCGGAGAGATATAAAACATCATATAACTTGATATTGATTATATGGAAATGATGCTTCACTAAAAATGTCAGTTCTACAGATTACTTCGTACTCGAGATGTCCTACAAACTAGCAGAACGACAAACTTTTAGTTTTTCCATCCCTTGACTGACAAGCTCGTTAAATCTCAGTCAACTAACGAGTTTTCTTAATATTTTTATTTAAATGACAATTAAAATTTGAAATTTATGTGAATATGTGCTTTTTAAATCAAACAATTTGAAAAAGTTTGGAACGAATTATAGATTAATACTTATACTGTATATGGATTTCAGTTTAACTCATTGTCCAGCTACGATCTGGAAATTCAGTGTTTAGTTTACTCACTGTTTATTTTTAATATTTTATTAATTATCTCTTGTAAAACTTTAAAAATAACTTCCGTTTTTATCCATTATTACGCCGTCAACAACAGAGAGCGGTTTTTACGAGATAACCGAGCCTAAGTTATACAAGCCTTACATCCAGGTGATGTATGAACCGTAGAGCGGAACTGTTCTTGCTTGAAAATTTGCAGTCCATCTGCCCAATGAGTTAATACAATAGCTCTACACGCAAAAGTAAGTTACGAAGTAGTGCTATCTATTAAATAAGTAAAATATGATGGTATTAAACCTATAGAATATGATGGTTGTTTAATTTACATATTTTATTTTTTATTTCGTATAGCAATAAAGCAAACTTATTAAACTGTGCTGTAATTCTTGAAGCTTATGTAAAGTGGTCACTCACACAAAGAAATTTTAGAAACTGTGTCCCAAATATTAAGAAATATGATTTAAATTATGTCATTTAAATATTACTGGTAGGCTCCTACTGTATATGTTATAAAATACATGTTTAATAGGATTTTGAAGATTATTATATTTTAGTTTGAAACTATAATTTAGCCAATCACACATAAGAAATGGTTTTTATTAATAGATGCTAATTTAATCTGTAATAGGTTGGTATGAACTCAAAGAAAAATAAAAGAATATGACAGAAAGATATCGTTTAATATATTGAAATTTTTATTTTAAAAAATACTTAGGAATTATACAATATATTAAACTAAAATTTAATATGTGTTTGGTTGATCATGTAGTACAAACAATTTGAAACAATAGTTAACTAAAATAAACAAAAGACTCAGTAAAATAGAATGGCATTATTGAGATAAAGGTGGAATCTTTCAGAACCAATAAAGGTCAGCTGAGCCTCAGAGCGGCAGATTACCGTTCACACCCGGGCTTTGTTCCGGTAAGTGAAAATACCGCCTTTACCTGGGCACGGGACATTTACCGTGATTTTGTAATACTTTCGCCTTTTTTGTTTGGAGACATTTTATTTACCAAACAGTATTTTTGTTATCATGAATAAATTAGAATTTTACATTGAATCGTTATGTAAATACACTAGGACTTATAAATAAATATCTTCAATGGACCAAAATCACGGAGGTTATAATAATAACATCTGCTGAATGAAAAAACCCAACGCAAAGCGAAAAGGATTTATATATATATATATATATATATATATATTGTTCACTTTCGTAATATTTCTTAAGTTAATACGTAGTTATCAAATCATCACCAATGATGTCGTACTTTAATTGCATAAACAACAACCTCCAACCATGCTTAATAAGTTATCTATAACGTTCAGTTCGCATTATAACCACTGATACATTGGTAACAATTTCAATCTCAATGAAATTTTGAAATTTGTACATAATATAGATATTGTGTAATACTGAAATCTCAAGGTTGTCATTGAGCAAATATAACCTAAATATCGAGACAATGGCAGAGTTCAACAGCCAGATGTGCCTTTCTCTTGCCTCAGTACAATTGGTTGGGAATATCGGTTACCGTAATTGGAATTGACCTCATATTAATTAATAATTACCGACAGAACAATATGCTTCGAATATTATAAACACTTTTATTATAGTGTGGAACGTTAACTGTATTATACCACAAGTTTATGTTTAGTTGAAAATAATGTTATAATTGTTTAAATGTAAATTATAAGTAAGTGATACTAAGAACTGTTTCTCAAAATAAGAGAAATGTTATAACATTTAATCGGCTGAGCATTGTCAAACTGAACAAAATGTGAAATGTCATTTATATATATATATATGTATTTATAAAAAACTATATGAAGTTAAAATTTAAAATAAAACTGTTTTCAAAATAGGCAGACTCAATTTGAGTGATTTTTATGCCAATTCATGGTATTAACCCGAGCTTTAGTGAACAGATTTAAATTGTGCTTGAGTTACAAGCTATTTACAGCATTTGGCATGTTATCTAAACATTTATTTTTACGTATAACCTTAGCGAAGCCTTATACTTACAACTTACAACTAGTTATTTTCTACTTACTACTTAGGTATAGCTTACTCATAACTTCATCTTATATAATTTTGATCTATATGTAACAAAGAGTAAATCTAGAAATATAAGTAGTTAGATAACATTGATTTTGAGTTATCACCGTTCTTATATTACCAATGAGTAAAAACACGTTTTATTTTCACTTGCAGTATACTTATATGTCAAATTTTATAGACCAATTCTTACGAAAACCATTGAGATATAAAATAAGTATGAAACCATTAAAAAAATCTGTTTTCACGTTAGTATAGTAAAAACATAACTTTCCAACACAAAGTGGAAAATAAGGTCTACGGCCTAGTTAATTATCATGAAAGTTTTATATTAATGTTCTGGGAACATTAACATCATTAAAAGTGAAATAGCCTTAAAACTACTCAGGATTTCAAGAAGAAAAACTGCAAAATAAGGTTCATTGAGAAATTTATAAGGATAAGGATTGGAAGATAAATTTTTTTTTAAAACTTGATATTAAACAAGAAAAACATTTAATGGGAACTCTCTCTCTCTCTCTCTCTCTCTCTCTCTCTCTCCCTCCCTCTCTCACTCTCGTCAGTACAGCCTGCTGTTACTTATATAACTTATTTTATATAAAATATTACTCTTACATAAAATATCACAAATAATAAAAATAGGAGTCTTATACATAGCATGTTAACAATAAACTACACGTAACTGTAAATACAGGAGCATGTAGATGTCCAGGTTAATGTCTAAGCCCTAGTCTGTTGCGTATCACCTGCTGTAGTCTGACAAAGAGATTTATGTGTTTCCGATAATTGCGGCTGTCCATCCTCTCTCACCCAGAGGATAACCCCGAGGTAACACATTTCTTTGTTCCCTACTATGGTAAAATATCAGCCTTTTATGAGGATATTTTAACCGTGACTGTTCTATAATTCTATTTTAATATATGAAATGTTAATAGTTCTAAAATATACTGGCAATTTTCAGTAAAATTTTCATAGTGATACTTTTAATCCATTTTGTTTATATAGCATAAAACATTATTCAAAATAATAAAGTTAACATTTTGAGTAATAACAATAGTATATTATAAAATCCTCGTGTTCACTTGAAGTTTCATATAATATATGCCTGTAAGGAACTGCGTTCTAAACTATACAAGGTGGCATTGAGATATACTACGAGTTACTCGAATCTATACCTCATTTGTTTCTAAAGATGTGATACAATACCCAGAAAACAATTTGTTTGGCTTCCAGGAAGAAAATATTCTAGCCTAATGATAGACTTGTATGACAGTCAGTGCAAACCCATGAATATACATGCTCGTTAGTCGAAATAGTCCTTGTCTATGTTGAATTCAAATGTCATGCAAAGCTTAATGTGTATAGGTAAAGTCTTTCTCGACATATCCAGACTTTTAGGTATTTTAAATCCTCAGTCACTTGCCCGTCATCAATAATACACCCTTGACTACTAAAAAATAACATTACATTCAAAATATCCTTGGATTTTTAGATATCTTGCATGAAAAAGACACACAGTCAGATAGACAGAAGATGAATTTTACCAGAAGCCACAATAATAGCTAATTAAAATAATCTAAATTTCATGCTTATGTCCCAATTAATTCTATAGAACTGGCTTGTATATTTGATAAAAACGCGTATATAATTACTTGGTTTGTTATTATGAATGTAAATCTTTTCAAATAAAGACAATAACTATTTAAGTTTTTGCCAAATTTTATATGACTGAATATGAAAATTCCATAAGAAATTTCTGTAAGAGTTAATTAATATAACCAACACGGTAATAAATTTTGATACGTGATGCAAAAAATTAAATACGTTGTAACATAGCAACAATTAATTGCAAAGTTGATTTATGTTGTAGCTACCATTGAACAAGTAATCTATCAATAAAAATTTCACACGTATTTTCTTATATATTTTTACTAATGAAAAGAACCAAAGGCTTAAAGAAATATTACTCTAAATGAAATATATTCTCCTTATAACTAGCCTCTCTTAAAAATTTTTAAATTTCGGCTCTGTACGACCTAATGTCTATTTTTAAGAGACCGATCCCTTTTAAATGTAATGACTCATTTCATACACCCATCTCACATTCATTTCAATACTTAGGCCTAATTTAATTTAGAAATTTATTAGTAATAATAATTAAGGAATAATTATTTATAAATTGTCTCAAATTTAACTACAAACAATAATAAATACGAAATCAAAATTAATCAAAATCCACCTTATTACATATAAAACTCAAAAGTTATAAAGTGAACTAAAGTCAGTGATACAGTGTGCAGGGATGATTGTTGAAGAGTGAAGAGAGCAGATTTTGAAAGGTGAAGAGGAGAGAGGGATCTGGAAGAAGTGAAGCAAGATAATTATTATAAAGAAACTGGTTACATTTATTCAGCAGTATTTGAAAGGTTACTTTATTAAATTCTTATTATCACTGAAGTACAAAGAAGCAGAAGACAGACATTGGGTGAGAAAATTCTTAAGTTTAACAGTGATTCATTGGAAGAACATAAAACCCAGGAACATTCAATTTGGTTAATAATTCAAAATTAACATAATTAAAATTTAACAAAATTATTTTTCAAAATTACAATATCTTTTTTTTTTAAAAAAAAAAAAAAACCCAATATTTCTATTTCATTAAGCCAGCACGACCACCCACCCTGCCCTAAAATTTAAGAACTGTATTTAAAAATTTACCATTATTATTGTATCCTCCATCTTGTTTCAAAATTCAAACTTGTATGCCAATTAATTTATCATCATTAAAGTTCACATTTATATCATACTGAGTTATTTGTTATTTCTAACTATAATCAGAATACAAATTAAGTTTAACCATTTATTTAAAGTGTATAATAGTAATAGTATATTACATAAAGCCTAATTTTTCCCATCCTCATGGGCTATTGTCCTATTTAAACATCACAGGGTTTACTGACAAATGTATGCTTTGATATAATTCAAAGCATGGCGCTTAATTAATATAAATTTTAAGGTTTTACAGGTTTTTGTAATTACTCTGTTTTCATATAAAGTACTGCCCATTCACCGTTGGTTTGATAATGAAACAGAATATAAAATAAGGTATATAATAAAACAAGCTGTTTTAAAAATGTATTATGCTATTGAAATCTAACCTACTTTAGCTTTCATATACGAAATATAAATAATGTAACATATTAGGTTTAACCAATATTAATCATTACATGTTGAAGAAATGGACTAGTTAAATTTATTTTTAAAAGATTATATTCTAACTATAATAATAAAACATTTAATCACTGCTTGGGTTCATAGCAGTGACAATAAACATAAAGCATAAAAATGTGTAATACAGGCAGACTACTGTAGGCTTAGATGTTAGTAGCATAAAAACCTATAAAAATAATAGTTATATAAAAAAGAATGAGCTTCATATTGAGGGTTAGAAGATAACAGTAAGGCCTTTAATGAACCAAAGTTGCCGACTTAGCTTCCCCAAGTCTCTGACTCTACTATCCTAACAATGTTTTAGCCATTAGGAAATTTCATTAGCTCTAAAGTTTTACTATTTCTTAACAAATATATTTCTATATTTTCTACACCTGTTTCTATACCTGTTCACTCCTTTTTGTGATATCTTAGAAGTTTGTAATGTATTATTTTTTAATTTATCAAAACGTAATAAATCAATAAAACGGTCAAACTATGGATATCCCATGTTTTCTCTGTAAGACTATCCAAATCACAAATCGATACTCATCCTGAATATTCTGTCTCTCCAGAAGTTACAAAGAAACCCTTATAGGTAAGGAAGAGTGCAACACGGTTTCTTCGACCCTTTTGTACAAGTGAACACGAACACATTTCATATAAATGAAATAATTATATCCACAAACTACAATCATCTCTTTACTTAACTTGTTAGGTAAAGATCTCGAAAATGAGTAAACGGGCACACTACCCACCATTGCTTTTCGTCTCATATACATTTTTAAGTCATGTTATACATTCTTATACATGGTAATTTTTTGTAACCAGTGGTGCGTTCAATTGGAAAACCAACATACACGTGCACTATTATGATTACATGCACTAGGTTTTTAAGGCATAAGTCAAATTTTGTTTTGGTATTATAATATACTGTTAAATACAGGATGTAGAAATGGGAACAAGGTGTAATTTTGTCTATCAATTCGTGTATCTTGAATTTAAATTTTGTTATCTGATTAACCATTAATTAAAAAAAAAAAATAAATAAAAATTAACATAGTTTAAAATACTTTCCTTCAGTTTTTAAGGACATATTCTGGTAAAAGAAATTACTCGTAATATCTTTAGAACTTTAATTCAAGAATAAAGAGATAAAGATTTCTTGGGAAGTATTTCAAATGCTACTGATATCTAAATTTTAAACCCAACGAAACTGTAGAATGGTGTAAATTTTGAAAGTTACTGGTGAAATCTTAAATTACACAATATGAAGTGAGTGAATTACGCAAACTATATAAATTACATCAATTAATACAATGTGTAAATATGGTCAATATAATATTAAAGAGCTCATGGGATTATGTAGCTAAGTGAGAAGCATTGATATTTGGGGCTTCTATTTTTTGCCTTTAAAAAAAAAAAAAATGTAAGTACAGAAGGGCTAGTGGGAGAACTTTGCTGAACTTAGGGCCAGATGAGGTTTCCAAGTGGCTGTTAACTTCGGTAGCATAGTTGAGTCAGACACTTGGGGTGGCTGAGACATCTAACTGGGCTTCATTACAGGCTTTACTGTCACCTCCACTCACTCTCTAGTATTCGATCTCACTGTTCGATCTTAAATAAACATGAATAGTTTTCTTAGTAACTTTATCCTCTCTGGCTCTTTATAATTTTTTGTTAACTTAGAGATTTGCAGTACCCTTTTTATTCCTATTTTCACCATATTTTATTATTTAGTTGACTAAAATATATTTTAAATTTTAAATAAACATCTACGTAATATCAAACTAATTAAAACACAACAAATAATATTATTGATACAATAATTAAAGAGACTAAAACACTTTCAGCATATGAAACTTAGAATTGAGACTCCCTTACAATAAAATATAAGAATATACCGTTTAATATAAGTACTTCGAGATATAAAAAAAAATTCCATCTTAGCTAAACAATCATTTGAGAGTTGTTTTAGAATTAATTTTATAATTAAAGAAAACTCATGACGTCGCTATGTTTATCTCCCTAATTATTTTGCGTTTCTGATAAACCAATAACAAAGAGATTATTCGTTTAATATAATGTATTATAAAATTACCTTTAAAGTTATCTGAACAATAACTTAGGTTCTTGTATCAAATATTTTCCTTGCCCCTTAATAATAGGTGTACTAAAACAGTGGTAGCTTAAGAAAATTGTGTAGTGTTAATGTTAATTAAGTAATACATAAGCGATTATGTCAATAAAAAAGGTTAGTTCAATGATGAAAATCTTTCTCTGGTTCATAGACATGACTGTAAAAGTTTCCATGTTGTAGTGGAAATTTTAAAATGTTGCCAAAGAACGTATAATAGAGAAATATTTAGTTTTTTTTTTATTTTTAAGTTATATTACAATGTAAATGAGAATTTCATTGACTGGTTAACATTTGTGTTTTAAAACCAAATTGAGAATAAAAAGTTGTTGTTTTGTGAATAAATGAAGTATTTATGTTATATTATTTAGGCTCTTTTAAGAAGTACACTTTTCATTGCATGCATACGTGAGCAAGAAGTGAAACGCGAAAAAGTGTATTTTTTCTTAAATAGTACACTACAATCAGAGTGTTTAAAGAAATAATATCCATCCCTTCTCTACATTTTTAAATAACAGTCATAGAATATATGACTGTTATCATCAGTACAGAACTTGGTTATTAATGAACAAATCTTCGACAGAATTCTATAACCCAGAACGAACTTCCTTATATTTCTATTTGTGTAGGAATAAACTAAATTAAAAACCTAATTTTTTACTTATTCATAAACATAAAAATCTATGTAAAATGTGCATTTCAACGTATTTCTTTTTTAATGGATTTACTGAAAAAAAAACGTAGTACATATTACATGTTAACTTGTGGAAGGGAGGGGATGAACGTCCTCAATTAATTATTGGAAACAAATAAACCTTGTTTGTCAGGACACCGAGTGAGAGGTGATCGCCTGGCTTGACCATTACTTAAACATCTTCAACATGCTTCTAGATTAATATTTGTTTCACGTTTTTATTAATAAAACATGTTATATCTAGAAATTGTTCAGTGCTTAATTTTATTGGTTACATATTTTGTAATTTCTTTCCATATATCACACATTTTACACAATCATAAGGTTAGAATATTATTTCAGTTACTCTTTTAATAAGTGATTAACTTGTTTACCATTGAAGTACAACATATTAGTTCTTTTTTCATTTTATTGAGTAATTATTTGATGTGGTCTTTGCTTAGGAACTATGGAGCTTTATAAGTGTTTCCACAACCTGTGACTAGACGTTTCTAGTCCTGGATTCCCACATATCTAAAAATGGAATGATATGCAAAAGTATAATCGTAGTTTGGTGTTCAGAAAATGATTTCAATGTTGAGTACTCATTACGTTTTTAAAAAATCTTAATTTTACGTTTATTGCCAGCAGACATTTATATTCAGGTAATTAATTGAGTAAAATCATCATTGAAATTAGTTAGATATGTGCAATTTGGACATCTCGGAATAAATTTGTGTCAATCATACTATCACGCTTCATACCAAGTATGATGTATGCTCTATAGAAAATACACAACAATAGTTAAATAGGTCGACAAATGTATTATTTTTCACTATACTACATATTTTTATATAATATACGTCTGAATCTTAACTAATCAATAACTGTGGTATAAAAGTCAGTACCTCAATATATTGTACTACACTGTCGCTGTACTACATATTTTTATACAACATACGTCTGAATCTTAACTAATCAATAACTGTGGTATAAAAGTCTGTATCTCAATATATTGTACAGTGTAGTAATTATGCTGTTGAGAACGACCCAACAGAAACAGAAAAAAATTCACGAAACAATGGCGCAGTTACATTAGCAGATGTGCTTCTCACACGCTTCAATATCTACTTGATTTTTCTATCTATTCTTCTATTCTACGTGAAATCTTTAGTGAAAATCTGAATTAAGGATTTTATATAGTCCTATTTGCTTGTACCTATATTATTAAAATTTTTTCTGAGATATTTTATTGTTTAAAAGTAAAACTTCTCTGTACTAAACAGTATAATTCATAGTAATTTTCAGATTAATTTCTCACAAAAATAAAAACTTAATAAACAATTGGATAAAGCTATGTTAATTGAAAATTTAAAAAATATTAAATATATTGTCATTTTAATGTTAAATATTCTTAGCATCTTAGCTTTAACTAAAATAACCTCTAATGATAGACATTTTATTTAAAATATTTAACATAATTCTAGTTATATTTTACTGTACGAGAATTATGTAATATTATTTTAAGTCTCCAGGAATTTTTAACGATATAACCTAGCTTTTGCTACCACTTTATATTCTATGATTGTAAATCATTATTTTATTGCTATTTTTCTTGAATTAAAAATTCAATATTTATTTTAGTCAAAGAATAGAAAGATGATGTGACTAGAGGGAAAGTTAATTAGCAGAAAAACGAACTGTGAGATTTACCTAATAGTATAAAATACTAAAGGTCCTTAATTCTTGGGGAGCACTAATAGGTAGGACAAGTAGTCAAAGGTCCATGCTTTGGTGTTTTAACTATTACTCAGTTTCACTTAATATCATTTAGAATGATTTTCAGATGGATTTGCCAATGTAAATCAATCTTACAAAAGCTTTATAAGCGAGCAATATGTATGGTTCTAAATTGGAAGATGAAATAAACGTATTTAATATTTTCATATTATTAGCTTGTTAAGTATAAATAAGTCTAGAATTCTACACAGGAAAGAATATTTGTTGTTTAGATTGTGTTAAACAACTGGGACTGGATTTATTTTCTAAACCACATATTATTGTTTTATTATAACTTAATGTCGTAATCTTCATAAAACCTAGCCTTTTCTACTACTTAAGCATTTATTTTACCATGTCAAAAGTTATAAATTTTATAATTACTGCTATTTTTATTGCCTTTGCTATTCGATATGCATTGCATTTTAAATGGTCATAGCGGGTTCTAGAAGGAAAATCATCGGGAAGTGAATAAGAAAAAAGGAAAATGTAAATGATGGTTAATTTATTGTAAATTAAAAAGATATCATGCACCTAAATGTTTTTTATTTCTATAAAAGATTGTAATTGAATGTTTACATGCTAAAAATAAATCCTAATGTGTTATGACAAAATCAAGTCACTAATTCCTGGAAAAATTAAAAGTAAGCATTAAAACCGATGTCATTATAAAAATCCATTTCTACTCACAACCGGCAGAAAGAAGAACATTTTACAATAAAATTTCCGTGAGGGACAGGAAAAACAACACAAAATAGCAATAGAATCAGATCTTATCATGAACATTGTCTATCCGTTCTAATACTGTTTTTAACACTCTATAAATAAAACTGGGACGTGTTAAGAAGGTTTTCTATACAGTATCTTCCGTTACTATCATGGCTAGTCATAATACCATTGAACAAATGTTTACTAACGCTCAGTCAAATCCATTTTGAGTGACATACACAATCATGGACCTTATTTTTACTCGTACTTTATGTATAAGAGAAGCTTCATGAAATATTTAAGACTTATAGGTCAGATCGGATTAGAAATATCCGGCAGACAAAAAGACAGGGGAAAATGAAAATCCACGGCACCTGCCTATTACTCTCCAGCACAGTTAAATTTTAAATGCCTACACAAATTACAATATTTTAGTATATGAATGAATATAATTATAAACTTATGGCGAGGTTATTTTCAGGATATCTATATATATCCCTTTTATATATAAGTGGATGACCGCCTTTTTGAAGATACCATTTTTGTAATTTTTTCCTATATAATGTTAGACCTATACGTACAGTAAACTAGTACATATATTTACTTACTTTTTAAAAATAAAACAACTATAATTAAATTGTACGCTTTAATTACTATAAAGGCTACAAAAATATAAATCATAGGGTAGTTTATTCAAGGATTTGATGTGATAAAAATTACCCTGATTGTTTTTATTATTTGCATATAAAGTGCAATAACTCACTCAAAATAAACTATTCTTTATACAATCCTACACCTAATACAAACAAGCCATTTCTGATTGTTTACTTACCGTAACTGAAATACAGTAGATGTTAACTTCATCTGCAGCAGCCACTAACTAGTGAATTTAATCAACCAACTTATTCATTTTTATTTATTAATTCATTATTCATTACACGTTTTCTTGGGTGCCACTAAATCTTCTCCTTATATCAATAAGAGTTTTCCTATGGTTGGCGAATCGTTATAGTTAACTACTATCCCTTATGGACTAAGGACTGATATAATTAATTAATTGTACGGATATTCTACGTAATATTCTATGACATATAAAACTACGTAGATGTCATAGAACATTAAAATTGTTTATTTTTAATTTATCTTGAACAACTAAACCAATTCCATGAAACGGGTCTTTTATATATGGGTCAATCTAAATTACTAAACCTGAAAAATAATTATTATTAAGGTTTGGAAAAATAATATAAATGCGGTAATTTTTCATCATTATATGTTACAAGTAATATAATGCTAAGATTGAAGGATAGAGGTTTCCCTCTTTTAAAGAAAAGATACGCAGTTAAAACCCAAATATTGCGGAAATTGACCATTAAAACAATTTTTATGAAATACTTAAATAGTACAGTCACAACATCCCGAAACAGAGAAAATGAACAAGCAGATTTAAAATTTTCCTTAAACTTAATTGTTCAGAAACATAGAATTTCGATAGATTCAAAAATTTTTCAATTGTGCGATAGAAGTACTTTAAATATTTTACTGATAATTTATTTTCGGACGTTATTTTCTTTACATACAAGTATTATTCTTTTTAAAACTGATTACGCCATCAATCAATATGCAGATGACTGTCAGCTTCACTTGTCATATGATTCAAAACTCATTGAAGAGACCATTAATCAGATAAATGCTGCCCTTCAACCTGTATCCACGTGGTCAGAAAAAATGGCTTACGATAAAAATAGATAGGTTTAATTAGCTCCAATTGGCTCCCCATAATGTTATTCAGGAACTCGGTGAAGGTGGCGTGAGGTTTTAGCTTAGCGCTAAATTATTTCGCTTACTACTGAAGAAAAACCCTTTAAAACGACCTTACACTTTCAGATCACGTCACTGACGCAAATCAGCAAACTGTGGGCAGTCTGATTAAAGAAATGTGTGGGTGTATACACATGCTGCTAGGATTTATGAACTTACAGCTCATGTAATCATTCCTTCAGTATTCTATTGTTGCTATCTACTTATGGCAACAGCATAACTAGCGATTACTATACAAAACGCTACATGTTCAATTTGAAACGTTGTGAACTTTAGTATTCTTATCGGCTTCGCAATAATATGCTTAAAATTGAAACGCTGTTGCGAGTATTGACCGACAGACCGATGCATAAATTCTAGAATTTGGAGAGCCGCAGTACTTATGCTAGAAGTTAAAATTCCAGAATGAGGTCTCCCAGTGTAGCACCATCTATAAGAACAGCTTCACTTCTGAAAGTTAAAGTTGTAGGTTTGCACGAAAAGCTTCTCCTATTTTGCTCCACCTTGTATAACGGTCTCCTTGAAAGTTTAACGAATCTTTTCAGTTTAAAATTAAGGAAGTCTCTAAAGGTGATAAGCCTGTTTAGCCGTTCAGTACTCTTCATTTGTATTTTGAAATAATAAATTTTATTATTTCAAAATAAAAATGAATTTATATTTAATATATTTAATATGATGATGGTGATGGTTGTCATTGAGTTGTTCTGTACAATAAATTACTTATTTATTTAAACACCAACCATGGTAAAATGAGGCATTTAAAATTTGTCTCCTTATAACAATACTTATACAATGGTATTGATTTCAATCTAAATATAAGTATTGATTTTGATAGATACTATATCTAATATACTATACAGCCGCATGTGGAACTGACTGACTGACTCACTGATATATAGATACAACTTCTAACATACTTCTAGAAGTGCTGGAAACGTGAAATTTTTCGCGCTGGCACCTATCACAATATGACCCGGAGGAAAAGTCTGAAAACCGGACTTTTTTACTTTTAAACCCCTCAAAAGAATTCCCAAAAAATTGCGCATTCTTCCACCCGTGCAGAAATTTTTTGTAAGCCCGATAGCGGGCGAACCGTTCGAGCTAGCTCGGATCTGATGAAAAATCTATGGTCAGGAATGAAGTGAACTACAAGAAAGGTTCAGTGACTTTTTGCTCTATCTTCCATGGTTAAGTGACAAAACGCTCGAATATTTGACATTCCAGAGATTTTTTCGATAAAAATAATGTTTCGAGCCCGATAGCGGCCGAACCGTTGGTCGTAGCTCAAATCTGATTGACCCATTAAATTAGCAAATTGCGCGATCTACAGAAAAGATCCAGTGACTTTCAAAATAAAACAAAGATTAGATTTAGGAAATAATATGATCTACAAAAAAGGTTCAGTGACTTTTTACTATATCTCCATTAGTTTGACCGCAAAACGCGAATAAGTTAAAATATTTGGAAATTTTCGCCTACAAATTTACATTCTGGGCTTAATAGCGGCTAAACGGTTGGTCGTAGCTCAAAATACGTCATTTAATAAGTTTTAGTAAGTGACGTGTTCTACAAAAAAAGTCCAGTAACTTTTTGCCCTATCCTAAATGGTCTGGCCGAAAAACCTGTTTAAAAGGAAATATTTTATAATTTTTAGGTGAAACTTTTGTTTCTGGAGGCGATAGCAGCCGAACCATTGGTCATAACTTAAATCCTAAATGTTCAATAACTAGACAATCTAGAGATATAAAAAAAGGTTAGGTAGCTTTTTGTCGTATATCCTTACGTAAGCCCTAAAATCTCTCTTAATGGCAAAATCTTGAGCCTATTTAGCAATTTCAGGACTTGTAAATATGATGCGACTGTAATTTGTGCAATCAGTTCTTGTTCTGGATTTAGCTTGTGTTACTAATTTAACGAGTGACTACAACCTCACATTGTGAATTGGCTGAGCGTTAGAGAAGGTAACATTACACCCCCCAGGAAATTCCTGGTATGACCAGATAACCTCCTGAGTAAATTAAAACCCCTGATGTGTTAACCCCCCGGTAACATTAACCCCCCTGGAATTTTCTTGCATGACCAGATAACATCCTGAGTAACTTAAACCCACTGATGTCTTAACCCCCGGTAACATTAACCCCCCCCCGGAAGTATCTGGTATAACAAGATAACCTTCTGAGTAAATTAAACCCCCTGATGTCTTAACCCCTGGTAACATTAAAATCGCCTCCATGGAATTTCCTGGCATGACATCATGTTCGAATGTTACCTATCACCAAATCACTCTTATCCCCAAATTTTCAAGCATACATCATGGGGGCCTGGGGGCGTAGCCCCCAGCGAGCCGAAGGCGAGTATTTGTATAAAGCTGTATAATACTGAACAGTGGCGGCTGCCACCGAGCAACATAAACTGAATATCGTGACGTGACAATAGCAGAGTTCCACACCCAGATGTGCCTTTCTCACGCCTCAATATAATAATGGGTTGTGTATTTCAGTAACTGTAATTGGTTTTGCACTCTTGTTTGCTAATCATTACTGACCGAAACTGTGGAAACTATTGCTAACTTAGCGCTATAACAAAGTCTTGTATAAAGGGTATAAAAGTTTAACTGTTTTATTTCACCTGTTAAGTATTCTATAGATATATTCTAAGATTTTTAGGTAAATATTTCAATATAAATTATAGGTATAGCAAATCATATAATAGAGAGTGGAACTAAGAACTGCATCCTAAATGTCAGAGAAATTTACTCAAGTTACTAAACAGTATTATGTATTTGAAAATTTCTGTTCATATTATGATATATTGTAAACGATCGAACCTATAAACTTGAAATTAGTAAAAATTGTTTATCAACATATTCAGACCGAATGTTGAGTTTAGCTCTAGTTCACCTTCCTCTTACGTGCAGCATCCGAAATCCGGTGCTGTTTCAGACTTGACTCCTGAAATCTGGAGTCATGCTCGTCTGTAGGTATCCAAAAATAGCCGGTGACGAAGAAAGAAAACTTCAAAACGAATTTTTTCCAAAGAATTAACATCAGATAAAACCTAGAGAACGAAATGTAGTTGCAATCGAGATGAAAATTTATTCTCATTGTATCATCAAGAACAAAATAGGCTCTATTTGACACTAATATAAAATTTGTAGAAACAATAAATATTCTGAGATATATAATAGGCTTAAAACTACATATCACTCTATAGCGTAACTTAAGTAATAATCGAGGAAAACCTATATGAATAAACGTTTGAAGTTCTAATTTTATAAGTTATTATATTTGTTTTTAATATAAAATTTCGTGACATATGAGATATAATAAATTAAAATTAATCAGCCGAATATGAAACTTTTAGACTTTACGAGTCAGTCATATCATAAAACTTGAGTCTCTTAGCTATAGTGAACTGTTACCAGCATAAAAAACGTGTTTAAAATATATACATGAACTAAGCTAACAATTACATTCTAAGCCGTAAATTTAATTTAATATCGTTAAATGTATCTAAATGCAACTGAGAAACTCTTGTGAAGAATTCGCTCGAGTAGGATGGAACAATTTAATTTTATACAGCCTCTTCGTTGGTCTGTCTGTTTGTTTATGTGTCTACGCGATATCTCAAACAGGAAATGTTTATAGATATAAAATATATACAAGTAGTAGTGAGTTCAACGATGAAGATTGTTACCTTATACGATTTGACTGATAGTTGGAAAACATTACTATACAGGTTTCACGAGAATATTTTATGGATACTGCGTATACAAATAGTGAGTAAATTTGTGACCTAACTGATTAAACCATATCAGTTTTAACATGTAGAGTATAACACATGTAATATACATTCTCCAATACATAAAACATAGGCTTTTGTTGACTTTGTGTGTATACGTTTACTATTTATACACTGGTATAAAACCAAAAGTAAAGGGAAAAAATTTAAAGTAGTACATGTAAAGATATCCAATAGTATTTAATTAGTGTTTTCATAAGATTTAATTTTATCGTAAACAAAAATGAATTTCTTGTTGGTGTATGTCTAATCATGAAATTTGTATTTTTATCATTTTAATTATAGTAAACATAATATTATTGAAAATGATGGTATTTAATAGGAGCATATGTTTAGGTAATGGTGGCAGGTTTATACTTAACGTCTATCGTTCCCTTCTTTAAAATAAAGGAATCGTGAAAGGTAAAACACGAAACATGCCACCCAAGAATCTATCTGAAAAAACCTCTGAAATATTGATTACCGTCTCACTTATTACATGTTAATTTGGTTATAAATATGAATAAAACGTTTAAACATAAAACTATAAAAAGACTGTTATTATATGAGTTTGTTCTTTGAATAAAACAAACCAATATATCACAGTATCTAAATATAAAAAAGTTATAAACATAAAGATTCAGACGAGCAGATAGTTGAGCTTCTATTTAAACTTTTGGTCACAACATAGAGATTTCCTTAATCATAGAGGGCCCTAAGCTCGAAGATTGAAGTTTCTATATCTTTCTTACAATAAGTTCCTCTTACATATACGGTAAAAGGAATGACAGAAGACATATGACTACCCTTTGAACCTAAACTAAATTAGGGTATTTAGGAACCATTTGGATATTCCGATATGTCAAGCTTCAATTGTATTAACAGTTAACAATTAGACAGATGGGCAACGAAACAATGTAAATAAGGTCCAGTCGACTCTTTACTAACGACGTAGTAATTAATTTATTCCACAGGATAATTATTTAAGCATAAATCTATGATTATATTGTTACTGCCACCTTTTAGATATTCTTTCAAAGAACCGTTTGGTTGTATTCGCTGAAATGTGAAATACAACATTTCTGAGAATTCAAAACAAAACAGAAAATATTTTGATCTATGTATTATAAAGAGTTAGCAACAGTTTTATCCTCAAAGCTGTTCCAGTTTTATCTTCGGAGATCCTGTTAATATCTGTCCTACATATTTAATTACTGTAGGTAATCCTATATACATAAATTTACAGTTCAGCGTTGGCTGTAGTTAAACTGTCTTGAGTTTTTCACTACAAGAACGATGTTAAATCTCAAGTAATTTGACACTCATATTTTTATAGTAGCTTAGGGCAGGTTCTAGTTAAAGTTTTTTATTGCTACAAATCCGAAGAATTTTAATTATTTTTTCATCTGTATAAATTTTTAATACTTTAATGATACACTACTATATTATTCTGAAATTAAAAATTAGGTTGTAAAAGTGATTTAATACAAATAAAATAAAAGTATGTGACAGCTAACTGTTAGAATGTAACGGAAAGCATTTATCATATGTAAAATATCACCCAAAAAAAATAAACGCAGGACGATCTACATAGCAGTTGCAAGTTAACAACGACCTAGAGGAAACTGTAAATACAGGAACATGTAGATGTCCAGGTTAATCTGACAAAGAGATATATGTGCTTCCGATAATTGCGGCTGTCCATCCTCGCTCTCCCAGCGGATAACATGGAACAACCTCTTCCTTGCTATCTAACAAGGTAAAATATAAAATATCGGATTTTAGCAGATATTTTTAACCGTCACTGTAATACTTCTGATGTATTTGTATTGAAAATATGCAATACAATGTCATAATAATGTTGAAAATCCATGTTGATAGTAGAATGTAAAGAGAAAACCTTAATATGATAATGTTTCCATAGAAACGGAAATGATACGCTATTGTATAATGTTACAAAATGTTAGACACAACGTTTTGAGTATTAATATCTATGCTCTATGGCAATTAACGGTATAATGAGTGAACTTGAAAACAAAAAATACATATGGCTGATATGTCAACGATTTTTACCTTTTAATTTCGTTACATAATTATTCACATGCAATGGGGGTTTATACACCAATTCAAATTTTAATCAGCCAAAATGTGTTAGGGTAAAATTTTAGACATCTAGTTTGTGCTATTTATCATCTTTTTAGTACCTTAAAAATGAGGTATCACTTATGAGGGGTTCGTATTTAAAAATTTGGACTTACCACTAAAATACTCCATTTAGTGGGAGGGGAGTTAAAAATGTTCATACGTATAAAAATCCTCAGTTGGTCAAATAAACATTCCTCAAAGTAAATTACTCGATCGTTATTCATAAGAAAGTTAATAGGGGGGTAGGACTATTAAGACACACGGTATGTACAAAAGAGGGAGACAGTACTGAAGGTTCAAGTAAATGAACAGTTACGCCTTTAACGAACCACAGTTGTCGGCTAAGCCACCCAGAGTGTCTGACTCAACTATTCTATAAATGTTATTAGCCACTAGGAACTTTCATCAGGTCTAAAGTACAACTATGTCCTAACGAATTACACTTCTATTATCTGATACAGCTGTTCAGCCCTTCTTAATGCTGTCTTGAATGAGTAAGTTTTTTTATGATTTACTTAAAAGTAAAAATGATCAATGATAAATATGACTTATAGAAAAGCAAACTAGATTTAATTATAACAGAATCTGCTTTTACCATTATATGTTGTGTGTTTTGATTCCCCTCTCCCACCAAAAAAAAAGGGAAAAAGAAAAAAAACAGTAACTTGAGAAAAGAGATGTTAAGGGCCATGGGAACTCAGTCACGGGAATTTATCGTTTATTCTTTCATAGTTTATGATTAACTGAATGAAAATACGGGTCCGCATTGGAATTGACAATCATTTGTTTTTAATTTTCTAATTTCATCCAACCAAATTATATTAATAATTATAATTCAAAATACAAAATCCGCTGTGCATTTTAAAACGCAACATCTTTTATTTTCTACGACATGTTAGAAAAATCTACCTAAAATATATATCAGGCATAAACCAATAATATTAACTTACACCCATTTTTTTATTAGATTTACATAATACCATTCATGAGACATATAAATTAATGTTTAATCAAAGTCATCTATCAAATACAGATCAATATTATTTTATATGTTTGCCTTAGTGTGACATAACTATTATTTACGTACTTAAAGGTCGGTATGAAAATTAAAGAAAACTCTCAGAAGAATGAATTGTGTAATAATTTGAAATTTTTGAACACCATTGCATTTCGTCTTTCACTATAACTACTTTGCTCAAATTGAAGTACGGGAGAAGTTAGTTACGGAAGGTTTTTCTAAAGACTTCTTAATGAAGTTATGTTTAATTTCTTAAAGTACTTTGGTAACAGGAATTGCTAAAATTATAGATTTAAAGGGAAACATGAACCAGAAGGAAAAGTCATTATGATTAGCAGATACAATGGTGACATTAAAATGCATATAGTGAAATAGGTTGCTGAGGATTATTACAATGCTCTTAACCACTCAATAAGTGTTGAGGGGCATTATTAGAATTATCCTGGGATTTGGTAACTTTAAATTTGGTAAAAGTGCGTGGATTTCACAACACACGATTTACGATGGGGTAACAATTACGATGGAAATTTGAAAAGTCATAGAGTGGAAAGGTTTTGTGAAGATTATTACAATGTTATTCAACAGTCGATAAGAGAACAGATAGAGAACATTATGATTATCCTGAACTCTGGTAACTGTGTGCATGGATTCCTCCAGTAATGACTAATGTGTACTCATGTATTATTTCACACGTCTAATACAGCACATTGTAGGAGCAATGAGACTTTCAATGTCAACTGTCTCTTAAGACTTATCTTATATAATACGATTTTCGTTGCCTTTTAGAATATTATTTAGTCCAATCGAATCGTATAAAATGGACTTATTTCTCAGTGTTCCAAAAACAAGGCTGGATAACGCTGCTTAAAGTGACGCTTAAACTCACTATGACGAATTGCATGACAAAGTTAAAAAATATAGCACTTTTTAACCGGATATGTACTACGCGGATAGACAATTGCAACAGAAAACATACTTTTACAAACCCTATGCAAACATAAGAAAATTTTTGCCAGCCTACTGAGTGACACGGTTAAATGCACGCACAGGATGAACATCAGCAATTAAATAAGTCTTAATAAAAAATATCTAAAGTTCATTCGAAATTTAGAGATGGAGAAGTCTCCTAAACAGGTTTATCTTAGGATATCTTGCGGATACTTGTGATATAATTAGTAATATTTCACATATATATATTATATGTTATTACAATCCATGTATGATGTTAAACATGTATTTATTCAGTCATTTTGTCTTTACCACTTTACAATGCAATTGTAAAGTGATCGCTTATGCTTATCCCAGTCCGTTAATGAGTGACTTGTGCCATCATCCGAATCCATAATGAATATAATAAAAATAAGCTTCATGAAAAAATCAAGTTTATATGTAAATATCGTTCAGAATGATATGTGGACATAAATTATAATATTTCAGACCATCATCTGATATGCTTTGCTAGTGCTCAAATAATAACCTGGAACTACTGCTTGTATATAAAAATTTAAGTTGATCAAGAAACCTAAAAAAAAATTTATCCTATAATTGTTATTTTTTTCGCGAAAATCCATGCAAGTATACATTTACTTTAGTATAAAGTTTCTGTAAGTAACACCTCTTTAAGATTACTTTCTAGACGAAATGTACCGAATTTATGAAAAGATTATTTTATGACCCACATGTTACAAGTAAACATATACAATAATAATAATAAGGGTACAGCCTGCTTGTTACATTTACAATATAAAATCTCAGACATTGTGCTAATTTAACCGATAAATATATACAATAAACCTGTTTACTCTTACAGTGTATTTCACTTATATGTTTGGTCCTGAGGAAGAACTTAACGATTTCATATTTATTCATAAAATAGTTGATATTATTAATTCATTGTAAAATTAAACTGGTCAGAAAACCAAAGTAAAGACTTTAATTAGAAACTTACATATAAGTTGCGAAAGTAATACGAAATCACGGTAAAAGTACCGTGTCCAGGTAAAGGCGGTATTTTCACTTACCGGAACAAAGCCCGGGTGTGAACGGTAATCCGCCGCTCTGAGGCTCAGCTGACCTTTATTGGTTCTGGAAGATTCCACCTTTATCTCTCTAACGCCATTCTATTTTACTATCTTTTCTTTAGGTTAGTTAGATCCCTTTTCCCATTGTCCATACAAACTAATAGCCTAAAAACATATTACATTTAAGTAGTATATTTTATAGTTCCTTAATATTAAAAGTAAATAATAAATTTCAAACTCTGCAGGAAATATTTATGTATATTCTTAACTTTTCTTTAGTTGTTTACCAATATAATACAGATTAAATTGGGATCTACTCATAGAATTTATTTCTTAAGTGGGTGCAGCTACATCAATCATGTAAACTGAATATAATGGTGACAGTTGTGAAAAACCTCATAATTTATTATTTATTTTATTTGAGATGTTCTGGAAGTTCTCCATTGAGCTTTAAACGACATCTAATTTAGATCATTATTAATTGTACTTGGGACATAGGTTTATACAACTTGATCTTACATTATAAATAATTTGAATAAATTACACAAATAATATAAGCCATATTAATTGAGACAGAGTGTTAATCTGGACCAGATAATATTAAAAGGGCTAATAGGGTAACGCAGCTAAGTGAGAAGCATTAATATTACACTGCTGTTAATTATAGCAGGGCTAGTAGGTGAACTTTACTGAACTGAGGGCCAGATTATCTTTCCAAGTGGCTGTAAACTTCGGTGCCATAGTTAACTCATCTTTACTCTCACGTCCATTGGCTCTATAAAGGGATCTCTCTGATATAAAAATATAAAAAGGTTTAGTCTTTTTTATTCTTGATATATTTTTAAAAATTGTTTTATTATAAAAAAGTGTAGACATTAATTATATAAGAGTACATTATAATAAAAATACACCAATTAGAAAAGCCTTACCTCTATGATAAATACGAAAGTAGACATTCCTTAACGTGTAAAAAGTTTTGATTTCATAATATTTTATAGATAAGTTAATGTAAATTTAGTCATACAAAATATTTTTACATACACAATGATTTATTTCCATCTTTATTTCCACAAACTACAAGCTCTACATGATATTAGAATACAGCTGTATCGAAAAACGTATAAATTTACGTAAATTTTGCCATTTCCTAGTTTTTTATGGAATACTAGAGTAAAACTAGTCAGGATCAAAGTTTTAGAGGTTTTTCTTTGTTTTTAACTAACTTAAGAAATTTGTATTTGATTGTCTCGATCGGTCATGTTGAGATTATAATTTTCTTTTAGTGGTTGACTGCAATTATCTAATTTTATCTTAAAAATATATTTTTTAATTAAAAGTAAGACCAGTCAAAGCTGCACAGAAATACTTATAATTAATATTGCATACCTTGCCTGTAAAGATGATCAAACTTTTAATTCTAGTTTTGTGTGATCCATCTAATTTTAAGGGTGAGTAGTTATTTGTAATTTAATACAACTATTATTTATACACTTATTTCCTGAACTGATTTGTATTCACGTAATTTCTTCATTAAAATCAATGTTATAAATCTAATAAAGTGGTACAGTTTGAATAGCTTATTACTATTTTGTCTAAATTATATTAACACCTTTGACACTTAGTATGATATGCGGTTATGATGAAATACACAAAAACACATAATTTCAGAAATAGTTAAATATGTCAATCAGCTTATACACTTTAATATACCCAACATTTCACCACAGTAACCATTTGCATCTTAACTAATTAATAACTGTTATATACCAGTCATATTATCAATATATTGTAGAGAAGTAACGATCCAGTTGTCACCGACCAAACACAAGAGTCACGAGACAATGTTGTAATATCACACGTTGTAATATATATTCCATTTTTCTATCCCTTTTAACTGTTTAAAGTTTTTTATTTTCATGAAGTTGTTACTACTGGCCTTTATTAAAAAAGTTTTACCGCTATGGTCTGTGAAATTAGAAGACATTACATCTAGAAATATTTTATTGGTACACTACTGTCTATGTCAACAACGTTTTAATGAAGAATATTTCTGTATGTAAATTTTTAAATATCTGACACCTACATAATATCATGTGAAATGATTAGGCGATGATGCTATCACTAAATTAAAACTAAAAAACCGTATATACAGTAAGAACCATGTTAGATATATAATTGGAAAATATAAATAGTAGCCAAGAATTTGTCGTAGTTTATGGCATTTTTAACTTCTTAGTTCTAAGTCTAGAAACGACACACCATCCAATTTTATAATTACATTTAAGTGTAATTAGATTTAATTAAAAAATTGCTTGTAACATGTTATTCTTTATCAATACTATCCTCCGCGATCTATCAATGAAAAAAATTTATTGTTTTGTACCATTTAGGAATTTGTTTTAATTAGTTTAAGTTTATATTCTTATGTTACTAATATTATAATCTATTTCCTATTTAAAAATATTTGTAATATATTCATTAATTGGCCTATAGATGAGAATGGCCTATGGCATGAGAGGGCTATAGATAAGCAAGTCATCAAGAGGATAAATTAATAATGAATTGTTCCTAACACTATGAGTGGCACAAGACATTTGGAGGGAGACAAATATCCTGGGAGTTTCCTTAGTTACAAATATTGTATATTGATATGATAATAAAACATTTACTAGATATTTGATATTCTACAAACCAATAAAGTTTGGCATTTTTCCTTCAAAAAAAGCTATCGCAAACACTTATGTAAG
Source organism: Homalodisca vitripennis (assembly GCF_021130785.1). Classification (NCBI taxonomy): domain Eukaryota; kingdom Metazoa; phylum Arthropoda; class Insecta; order Hemiptera; family Cicadellidae; genus Homalodisca; species Homalodisca vitripennis. Next base: position 39,708,522 of record NC_060213.1, read on the forward strand.
TAAAGGTTTCTTCCAAAAAAGTGTAATATGAATAAACATAAATGTCTTCTATAAACTTCAGTTGCAATGTTTATTTCTTCCGGCAGGTGCTACATGCCATATTTTGTAACAATATGTTTATGTTTAAGAAAAATATTACTTTTATGTACGATATTTTTTCTTAAATAGACAGACTTCTACATCTGTAAAGTTTATTTGCCCATTTATCTATTTTAAAAACTCCCAGTCATCTTTATCAATTTTTATGTTATAATATAACAGGAACTAAACAATCTGTATACAAAATCTTAATTAGTAAAAGAAGGACACTTAATTTTCCTAGTACTTAACCATAGGAATCTGTCGTTTTATTTAGTGAACTAATAGTTTAACTATCTATAAACAGTATAAGAATGAATGCGGAAGAAGTATTTATTTCTGAAGAAATGAGAACAAGTGCTAATATTTACGAATCATTTTTAAGACGTATAGATTTTTAAATGATCGATCGCCGGTTGCAAATTTCAAAATTTAGGAATAAACATTGGCAAGTAAAACAAAGTGAATAGCGTTCTTGTTGGTCCTAAAATCTGTTTTATAATATTTACTAACCAATCGTTTCCAAGTTGGTAGGCTGGAAGGGGTAAAAATAATATCATTTTAAAAATCTTTTTTACATTAAAAGTATCCCGTATAATATAGTGAATATAGTGTCATGTAGTAGATTAAAAGTTTTACATACGTTTAGGATTGGAAAATGCATGTAAAGACCAAGAATTCGACATTATTTGGATGACCGTCTCTTGATAGAAACTGCGAAATTTGGGAAATTTTTTGTGTTAATTTAGGTCTAAATACAATAGTATACATTTATATATTTTTATTTTGTATATTTGTATTATGTATTTGTGTATATTTGTGTGTTTGTACTTTTATAAATAAAAATAAAATTTTAACAACTATAGAGTGAGTTTTCATTTTAAATTACAATACTAGCTATAGTATAAGAATGGAAGGTTCGTTTATTCTTGGGTTTGAGACGAAACAATTACCTTGATCCTTTTTAATATTCTTGCAGAAAGTACAATTACTTACTTTAAGTAAACTATACTTTTTTAAATCTTACAAATAACACAAAGAAACGAGTAATCCATTTCTGATGGTTTACTTACTGCAACTCAAATAAAGTACATGTTAACTTTACCAGCAGCAGCCACTAACTAGGGAACTAAATCAACCAACTTGTGTTAGTTCTTAGTTGTAAGTTTTTTCGTTGCAACCAAGTCATCTCATTACAATAAGAGTTTTAGTTTGGAGAAAATACCATCCCTAATGCAAAACAGATATAAGTAATTATTTGCACAGAGCGTTTAAGGTATTTTAGTTGTTATATTTGATTATATGTATTTATCTTAACAATCGCAAAATACGAGTTGTCAACAACTGCTGGCTAGTAAGATAGTATACAATAAATTAAACTAATTGGTCTAAAGAATCTTAAAACATACCTGGAAACAAACAAAGCTAAATTTGTGAAATTTTAACTTTTAATTGAGTTTTTTATGCGAATAACGAGGATTATTAAAAATGAAACTATGTACGATATTTTTGTATTCATTTCAGCTACCGTTTGAAACAGTAATTTACAGTAATTTTCATTACAGAAAATAATACGTAATAACCACTTGTGTTTTTGTAATTATTATATAATACATAGCGGGAAATTTTTAAATACTACTAAATTAATACTAATTATTTGGAAATTATTACTAATAAATTACAAGTATTTTTCGTCTTTAATTTGTAACCCTGACGTAATAAAATGGCCTCACTGAAATCCCAAAAGTCGATATATTTTTATGAGATACCACTGTATTTCCTCTAGTTAAATAGAAGTTTCCAATCGCCTATTTTGAAAAACTGACAAGAGTAATATGTATAGTTTCTGATTAAAGACTTTCCACGTCCATTAATTCCTTCTTTAAGAGACAACATTCTTCAAAACAAGAGTCTTAATTATACCGCGTATCAAGTATTGAGTGCTTTTATTGTTTAGTTGTTAAAACACCACTATGAGTATATTCTTGTGAGCTATATATTTTAATACTACCATGGCTAAGCTTCCTCTTGCTTTAAAGTGCATGTGTACAAATTTAACATGATATAATACTTTAATATGTATAATAGTTTAAATATGCAGCAAATTATGTCATTAAACTTATGAAAAATTGTGTAATAGATGTCATGAGCAGTAAGATGAGATGTTGGGTATATAATTGGATAGAAGCTCGTTATAGTAACTAGAGCCGAATATGTATGTATATATATATATATATATATATATATATATATATATATATATATATATATATATATGTATATTTAATAATTCCTGTTTTGACGCAAACAAAATCAAAGTTGCCTGTGAATTATTATTTGGTGATCAAGATGTTTCAACAGTTTTTATAACTTACTTGAGTCGCAAGCAAGTGGTTTATAAAACATCTCTTGTATTTGTTCTACAAGAGTCGTAATTTAAGAAAACAATCAGTAGTACAAGTAGCTATATTATAAGTGAAGAGTTATATCTATACAATAAATAGAAACATTCTTTTGTAAAACACGTATAAACATATGTTATATAATAAACAAAAGCTGTAAATAATATTTTAAGGCCATTTTTTTACATCACCTAGCGTTTATAATGGCCTTCGTGAAGACAGTTAGGAATGAATAATCTTCTATCATACCAGTTAAATTCATTTAGATAAATATCATTTAATACAAACAAACCCTTCTCTATAACACGACAAAAACAATCATAAATCTAAATGCAAGAACTATTTAGGACAGAAATATGTATTCCCTCATCCGACTAATTTTCTTACGTAACTTTATACATTATTGTCATAATAGGTCCGTCAAATACACTTGCCTTCCAGTATTGTTATTATAACTACTATATATCTTATTATTAGTAATAGGATTTAAATATTATTGACGTCGTAAATGGCTTAAAATATTTATTATTATAACTTGATATGTTTTACAGAAATGCCATTTAATATAAAACACTTTGTAATTTACTTAAAAAGAAATATCTAGTTCGTAATAAAAATTACGTCTTTAATATAAAGAGTAAATATATTCTCCAAAATATTTATATTCTAAATAAAAGTTCAAACAAGAAAGTTGGAAAAAATACGAATTGAAAATCATTTAGGGAGGAATAAAAAGTAGAGCACATGTTATAAAAATATGTTACAGAAGAGAGTATTGCTGAGTTTTAAAACCACCACTCATCTTTTAGTGTAAAGTGTACTAGACTGTTGTAGTAACTTATTAACAGATATCACATATTCTAGTGAATATCTTTCAGTTCAATAGTTTATACGTTATTTTTAACAACTTTTATAGATAGATTATTGCATTTTGAGGCAAATAATGACGTTGTTTTATTTAAAGAAAAAGGAAAATTGAGTCACACCTCAAGAGGTTCGAGGGATTATGGAGAGCCATACAGATTCTACACGAGTGAATGGCAGGTATTTTTTAAATTTAGTTTAACGAAGAAGGGACATGGTTTCTATAATACCCAGTTGGAGAGAGAGGATGGTCATCTAAAAATACTGGAAACACATAAAACTCTTAGTCAGATTACATCAGGCGACAGGCAATCGGTTTGACTTCACAAATAACTACACTTTTCTGCATCCACATGGACCTTCTAAGAGTTCGGGTGTATAAGTGTACGTATCACTTAAGTAACTATAATTATACTTTGGAGTTATTGTAATTTGTACGATGTAACTATTTCTTTATTTAAAACATAATGTCCTACAAATTTGTAGAATGTTGCAAGTTTTGGATTTGGATAAAGTATGTAATGTGAAAGCCAATAATACTAATAAATACTATAAGCTGAATGAAAGGTGCGTGTTCTCTTTCATTAATATGTAATACCTTGAAGGTTTGGGTCAGAGGAATTTATCATGCTCAAAATACCTCGAGAGAAATTCCCTATATTTAACTATACACTATTCTTTAGGCTTACAAATTAACAAAATGTTATATAAGAAATAGAAAACTGTCACATTTCAACGGTAAAGAAAATGTATAAACTTTTTAAATATGTTCTCATGAATTAAAACGCAAGGAAATTATACTACAGCCAGATCTTCCAATATTTAATGTAAAAATCACTATACAGTGTCGAGTCCACACACTTTTAATTATATAACTCAAATTAATAACCTAGGGACACAAGCAAGAACTGTAATGATCGGTTGTGTCAATCTCAGCTAGCACATTGCTGTGTATCCAAGATGGCGGCCACTGCGCCCACCGCTTTTCAACAAGTCCTTCGTAAAAATGTAATGGTAGGTATTGTTTGTTGCTGATGCCCATCAATGTAACTGATAGTAATTACTATTAAGTTTGTATATTCCAAGTCAATTGAATTTTAAACTTGATATTCATATTTAACTTGTTTTTAATGTTAAATTGTTAAACAGTTAAATTCATGTTGTTTGGGATTTAAGAGCAATCAAATTTAAAGAAAGATAATAAACGTTTATTCTGTGAGCTGTAAAATCCTATCATATTTATTTTAAACACTCTAACTCTAAAATACTTTAATAAACCAGAAATCTTTTTAATTTGTAAATAAAACACAGAATTCTTTGTTGTTCTTCAAGTGCAAACGAACCAGGAGAATCTGTACTAAGTCAGAAAACACAATAGTGAGTAATTTATGTTTATTCAATCCTTTATATGCCGGGCTTATAGAAGAACGTTAGAAGAGTAGGTAGATAGTATAATAGAACCGCGTTTAAAACACACAATACTCTTAGGCAAGGTCTCGTAAAAACAAAACAAAAAATGGCACACAGAAGTCCAAAAACTTTTTTTCAATATAAAATTGAAGTTCAAATATTGAATACATAGGCACGAGAAAAAGACCATAAAACTTAAGGAATAAAGAACACAAAGAAAAAGCAAGAAAGGGTCTCACAGAAAAGTCATAAATTGCACATCGTTGTTGTTGCGGATACCATCATGTAAATTTGGATGAATCCAACATAATACTCTGGGAACCTTTTTTATTAAAAATAAAATTAATCGACACTACATACATTAAATCGACAGACCAATTAATCACTCTACCATCAGTCGAAATCAGGCCGTTTTTGTTGCCAATTCTAAAAAATGAACTAAACATTAAACCAAAATTATCCAACAGATTAAATTTTATAATAAAACAATGCGAAGTAAGGGTATGTTTTTAAGTAGTTAATCTAGCATAAACCAGTAATAAAATAGGCTCACTTCTCTTCACTTCTGTTCCTGCCGTGGCGATTGTCATTTACTATTGGCCTCTGGTCAGTCGTAGGTAGTTGGTCGGCGAATACAAATCTATTGTGACTTATATTCTGTAGTTCCATTTTAATAATTATTGTTTTGTTTAGCTTTTTATTAAGTGCATGTTTTAGTGAAGTTGACACACAACACGGGGGTTATGATTCCTGACTTACGCTCTGTTATGGTTTATATACTTTCGTTAGTTTATAATTATGTCATATAGTAGTTATTTACCTGGAGAAGGGATCATACTGCATACCTCGAAACGTATTGCTACTGATTCTTTGTATCACTGAACTGTGGCAAATGTCTGGAAAAATTCCTGTTTCCTTCACATTACGTTTATTGTCAAAAACAAAATTCTAACAAAATACAACCTTTTACATTGTAAAAAAATTAAAAATAAATAAGGCTGCGTTAATTAAAATAGTATGTTACTTAGGAACAAGAAATTTATATTTTCGAACATTTGCAATATTTCCATGGAAACTGTGGTGAATAAATTATAAGTACAAACTATTATATGATTACTTCACATGTGTTATGTCAAAACTTATTTTATTATTCCGTATTGTCGAACTGTATTAATTTCTATATTTAGTTTTTACGTAGTAAATAATTTTTTCCACAGGCTAATAATTATGTAAGCATAAATCTAAGGCTATATTATTACTACCACCTTTTAGTTACTCTTTCAAAGTACCGTTTGTGTGGTTATATGCGCTGAAGTGTGAAATATAACAGCTTTCAGAATTCTAAACAAAAGAAAGGAATTTGATCTATTATAAAGAATAAGCAATAGTTTTATCCTCAAAGCTGTTCCTGCTTTATCCTAGTGATCCTGTTAAAGTCATTCCTATATTTTAAATTCCTGTAGGCAATCCTATATACATACATAAACAGTTTAGTGTTAGCTGTAGTTTAACGATCTTGAGTTTTTCACTACAAGGACTATGTTATATCTAATGTAATTTGACACTCATATCTTTATAGTAGCTTTATGTTAGATTCTAGTTTATTTTTTTATTTATACACATCCCAAGAATTTTTTATTATGTTTAATCTGTGTAAGTTTTTTACAATTTAATGTTATATTACTATATTCTACGACTAAAAATAAGGTTGTAAATGTGATTCTATAAATATAAAATAAAAGTAGCTGCCAGCTAACTGTTAGAATGTAACAGAAAGCATTACTCTTGTGTAAAATATCACCAAACAATATAAACGCTGGACAAGGACCAACATGTACCTGTAAATATAGGAACATGTAGATGTCCAGGTTAATGTCTAAGCTTAGTCCGTGGCGTATCACCTGCTGTAGTCTGACAAAGAGTTTTATGTGTTTCCGATAATTGCGGCTGTCCATCCAACCTCTCCCAGCGGATAACATGGAACCACCTCTTCCTTGCTATCTAACGCGGTAAAATGTAGAATATCGCCATTTCTTAATGTATTATCAACCATCACTGTAACAGTTCTGAATTATTTTTACTGAAAATATACTATACAATGTCATAATAATGTTGAAAATCAATTTGATTGTAGACTGTAAAGAGAAAACCTAAGTATGATAAAGTTTCCGTGCGGGATAATAGGTATTGTATAATGTTACAAAATGTAATACTAAACGTTTTGAGGATAAATTCTATGCTTTATAGCAATTAATTGTATCATAAAAAATAATTTAAAAAAGACAGATAAATATGGGTGAAATTTCTAAGATTTGTACCATTTAATTTCGTTACAAAATTATTCAAATGCTATATGGGTTTATAAAACAATTCAATCTTTAATTAGCCACCAAATTTGATAGGGTAAAGTTAGTGTCATCTAGTTTGTTCAATTTTTATTCTTTTTAATACCTTTGAATTGAGGTGCCACTTGCAAGGGGTTCGTATTTAAAACTTTGACTTACCACTAAAATACTCTATTTGGGGGGAAGGGAGTAAAACATTTTTTTAATACGTACAAAACCCCTCAGTTGGTCATATAAATATTCCTCAAAGTAAATTACTACATCTTTATTAATAAGAAAGTTAATAGGGGGTAGGAAGTCATCAGGCACGTTCAAAAGAAGGAGACAGTACTACAGGTATAAGTAAGTGAAGCCTGTAGTGAACCACAGTTGTCGGCTAAGCCACCCAGAGTGTCTGGCTCAACTATTCTACCAACGAAATTAGCCACTTGGAACCTTCATCAGGTCTAAAGTGAAACTATGTCCTAACGAATTCCACTTCTATTACCTCCTACAGCTGCCCAGCCCTACTTAATGCAGTCTTGAAGGGGAATGTAAATTTTTTCATTTACTTAAAAGTAAAATAAAATCAATGCTAAATATTACTTATACAAAGCAAACTAGATTTAATTGTAATACAATTTGCTTTTGTACCACGATATGTTTTGCGTTTGAAATTCCCTCCCCCCGCCAAAAAAGAAAAAAAGAGAAAAAACTTAAAAAACAGTAACTTGAGGAAAGAGATTAGAAAACTTACTTATAAATGTTGAAACATCCTCAGCTCTAGGAGCTTTCTACCCTTCTTTGTCCTGTTCATGGTATTAAGAGGTACTAAATTGAGGTAAAATAGTATTTTAAATTAGATAAGTAAGTTATATTTGATAATAAGTTATTGTGTTTATTTATACAACAAGATAGGGTTATACCAAAATAGGTGCTGTGGAACTAGTTTCCTGAGTATGCATTAAAAATTTCATTACATGTACTTGTTAAAATATTATGATTGTACTCAGTTTAGTGGCATCGTTGGATAGTTTATTCAGTGGCATCGACATTGTCATCACGTTTACCCAATTGAGCATACTGAAATCTTCGTTTACTCCGAGATAAAGCCCACGGAGTGACCATCATCATCATACTATTTTTTGCTTCTTAAAAAATTTACCTATATGCACATTTTATGTCTATAGGTTCCTGAGTTTTTGAGATTATTTACGGATGGATAAAAATAAAAATTTCGTGGCATCTTAATAAGAGGCTGAGCGTTATCAATGTAAGTATGTACTGTAAAGCAGATTAAAGCAGTTCAGATATAATACATTTGGATATTTAAATTACACTCCAATCATCTTAACAGAATAATCACAGATGTGGGATGTATGTCCTTTTCACGAAATGTTTAGCATGCTTTCAAATAATAAAAAGTACATGCTCGTATTCAACTCACTTATTCTTCTCTCAAACTTGATTTTCCGCAAGGTACGATGAGCGTTATCACATACTTCAATGTGTCAGTTTCACAAATAATAATAATAATTCTTTATGCAGTAAAACAATTAACAAAATTGCATTACAAGCGTCATTTCAACATTTTTATTTAAAAATCTATAAACTATAACCTATCTTATCATAGGCACAGTTAATTCCACATACTCATCTGTGAACCTAACAATATATTGTATTTTGCATGTTTTGGATATCAGAAAAGGATAAATAGAATAATAATAATAAAATAATTAATTTTCATCCCAGCGGCCCATCGTAAACTCATCAACGTAGTAGAATGCCTTTCACAACAAAAAGTGTCTTAATCGAGATTTGAATTGTTTGGGTTCATTAATTCGTTTTGAGATCTCCAGGGAGCTTATTGATTAATTTGACACCCATTTGAGATGGCAAGTGTTCGAACATAGCCGTTCTATTCTGTTCTGTCCAGAATTGTTCCTGCCTCTGGTCTCGTACTGATGGACGTCCCTGCCCTGAACCAGTTCACATTTGAATCGGCAGTACAGGGTAACGTCGAGAATATAGAGGCTGGGTAAGGTTAGAAATCCAACCTCCCTGAAGGCAATTTTACACGATTCTCTGGGTTTTAATTTCGAAATTATTCGAACAGCTTTCTTTTGTGTTCTAAATGCTCTGTCAAATTTGTATTTGGAACAGCTGCCCCATAGTCTCAAACCGTATGTCAAATGTGGATGTACTATGCCAAAGTAGACAGTTTTCAGTACATCAAACGAGCAGAATTTTGCTAGATTGCGTAAGACATAAGTGCCTAAGGCAACCTTTGAGCACACTCCGTCAATGTGATCGCTCCAGGTCAGTCCCCTGTCCAGGTACATCCCCAGAAACTTGGTGGATTCGGCTTCATCTAAGATAGCTTCATCCGCCATCAAAATTGGTCTGTATTCGTCTTCTTGTTGACGGAGACAGAATTTTATTACGTTATTTTGCATAGTTTAGTTTTTTAGATCTTTGAAAAGTGCTCGATGCATGCGTTTAGTTCAATAAAGGCTTTGATCTCAAGATCATGTTTCGTACTTGATCTGATGCAGAGAGTCGTATCGTCCACATATTGAATCACCTCTCTATTTTGAATTGATGAATTCAATCTGTTGACGTAAATGATAAAAAGTATGGGCCCCAAAATTGAACCCTGGGGAACACCGTACTGCATTTTTACTTTGCCTGACAGGGTTTCGCGATCTGCACACACTGCTCTCTGCCACTGAGGTATGACGAAAGCCATTTATGCGGCTGACCTCGAACACTACATGTCCATAACTGATGCAACAATGCCCCATGATGCACACAGTCAAAGGCCTTTGAAAGGTCGAGAAGTATGCTGAGCGCTTGTTCTCACCTCTCCAAGCCATCAACAACACAGTCAATGAGTTTTGTTACAGCATCAATCGTCGATTTGTTTTTTTTCCTGAATCCGTACTGCTCAGGGTTAAGAATTTCAAACTGTTCAAGAAAACCTTCAAGCCTTCTAATGAAAACCTTTTCGAACATTTTTCTCATGACAGGAAGAATGGAAACAGGACGGTAATTACTTGCGATGCAAGGATCATCCTTTTTAAAGATCGGAAACCACTCTTGCTGTCTTCAAAGCTGAAGGGAAAAACGCCTTGGACGAAGGACAGATTTATCAATTTAGTAAGTGGTTTCAAAATGTGCTTGAAGCAACGCTTGATCAGCCACACGGACATTCCGTTTGACGTCGCTGGATTTCTTCGGCTTAAAGGTCTCTCAAGACGACTGCCATCTCCACCTCCCCTACAGGAAACAGAACCATGGAAGAGGACCGGTCTCCACTACTACATTTTCTACAAGATTGTGTAACATGTCATTTTTATAGGGTGTTTAAATAAGGAATTTTTATTATGTTTTTGAGAGGAGAATATTTTTTAGTTAATGACATGTTATGATATTATTATTTCTTCCACCTACGATTATACTCTTAGTAGCTCAACGCAGGAGACGTCAGCTGACGAGGGTCCGGCTCGACCGGGTAAGAGCCAGAGTTTCAGGATACATCCGCCGGAGTTCGCTTCAGGGGCTGAAGCGCCTTACAGCGGACGACTCCAGTACTACAGTACGTAAGTACGCTGTGCCTGGCTTCCTCGCTCTCTCTCGGTCGCTGTCTCTCGGTCGCTGTCTTTCGGTCGGTGATTGCAGTCGAAGTCGTCGAGTCGGAGTCGCCGCCCCCACACACGCCACGATAAGGTGCAAGTAAGTACGTACTTATTTACCTGCCAAAACACGCTTTTACCTGAACTTGCCTAGTCACTAAGGATAAGTACGCGATATTAAGTACTTAAGCTGCTAACGGAATATAATTATAGATATAAAGTGTAGCAAGAAAATAGATCAGTAACGAATAGGATTAGATTCTATTACTAGTAAAGAAGAGTTTTAATTTAAGTTTTACTTAATTTATCGTTTCTTTTCGAGGCCGCTGGGTCGCTTTGACGTACGTTGGCACCAGCGCTCCTGAGCTTTCAGGCTACAGCGTAATTTAATTCAGTTTTACTTAACTATCGTTTTTTCTTTTCGAGGCCGCTGGGTCGCTTGACGTACGTTGGCACCAGTGTTCCTGAAACTTCGGCCTAGGCGAAATTTAATTTAATTTTACTTAGATTATCGTTTCTTTGCGAGGCCGCTGGGTCGCTTGACGTACGTTGGCACCAGCGTTCCTGAGCTTCGGGCTAGGCGTAATTTAATTTTAGGTTTTATTTAGTTTTATAGTTTCTTTTCGAGGTCGCTGGGTTGCTTGACGTACGTACGTTTGGCACCAGCGTTCCTGAATTTTTGGACTAGGATTGAACGTAGTTTAATTTAGTTTATCGTTTCTTTTCGAGGCCACTGGGTTGCTTGACGTACGTTGGCACCAGTGTTCCTGAACTTCGGGCTAGGCGTAAGTTAATTTAGTTTATCGTTTCTTTTCGAGGCCACTGGGTTGCTTGACGTACGTTGGCACCAGTGTTCCTGAACTTCGGGCTAGGCGTAATTTAATTTAGTTTTTACTTAGTTTTATCGTTTCTTTCAAAGCCGCTGGGTCGCTTGACGTACGTTGGCACCAGCGTTCCTGAGCTTCGGGCTAGGTTAAATTTAGTTTAATTTTATTTAGTTTATCGTTTCTTTTCGAGGCCGCTGGGGTCGCTTGACGTACGTTGGCACCAGCGTTCCTGAGCTTCGGGCTAGGCGTAATTTAATTTAGTTTTACTTAGTTTATCGTTTCTTTTCGAGGCCGCTGGGTCGCTTGACGTACGTTGGCACCGGCGTTCCTTAGCTTCGAGCTCTATGTGAGCTAGGCGCGATTCCGAGCGAGCTCGTGTTTGCATTTAGTTTTTATTTAGTTTATCGTATCTTTTCGAGGCGCTGGGTCGCTTGACGTACGTTGGCACCGGCGTTCCTTAGCATCGGGCAGGACGCAATTTAGTTAAGCTTTAATTTAGTTAAGCCTTTATTTAGTTTATCGTTCTTTCGGAGGCCGCTGGGTCGCTTGACGTACGTTGGCACCAGCGTTCCTTAGTTTCGAGCTCTAGGCGAGCTAGGCGCGATTTCGAGCGAGCCCAGTGTTTACATTTTAGTTTTTTATTTAGTTTATCGTTTCTTTTCGAGGCCGCTGGGTCGCTTGACGTACGTTGGCACCAGCGTTCCTTAGTTTCGAGCTCTAGGCGAGCTAGGCGCGATTTCGAGCGAGCTAGTGTTTACATTTAGTTTTTATTTAGTTTATCGTTTCTGTTCGAGGCCGCTGGGTCGCCTTGACGTACGTTTGGCACCAGCGTTTCCTTAGTTTCGAGCTCTAGGCGAGCTAGGCACGATTTTCGAGCGAGCTAGTGTTTACATTTAGTTTTTTATTTAGTTTATCGTTTCTGTTCGAGGCCGCTGGGTCGCTTGACGTACGTTGGCACCAGCGTTCCTTAGTTTTCGAGCTCTAGGCGAGCTAGGCACGATTTCGAGCGAGCTAGTGTTTACATTTAGTTTTTATTTAGTTTATCGTTTCTGTTCGAGGCCGCTGGGTCGCTTGACGTACGTTGGCACCAGCGTTCCTTAGTTTCGAGCTCTAGGCGAGCTAGGCGCGATTTCGAGTGAGCCAGTGTTTACATTTAGTTTTTATTTAGTTTATCGTTTCTTTTTCGAGGCCGCTGGTCGCTTGACGTACGTTGGCACCATTGTTCCTTAGTTTCGAGCTCTAGTCGAGCTAGGCGCGAATTTGAGTGAATTAGTGTTCGCATTTAGTTTTTATTTAGTTCATCGGTTTTATTTCGAGGCCGCTGGGTCGCTTGACGTACGTTGGCACCAGCGTTCCTTACTTACGAGCACTAGTCGAGCTATGTGTGATTTCGAGCGAACTAGTGTTCGCATTTAGATTTATTTAGCTATCATTTCTTTTTTTTTGGCCGCTGGATCGCTTGACGACGTAAGTTGGCTCCAGCGTTCCTCGTTTTCGAGCTTCAGTTGAACTAACAAACTGTCGTATTAGGGGACGTTTAGGTGGTGGAACAGTCATCCTAAAGCAAATGCTGACGCCTTCCCTTTATTCCCGTTCGTTTCCGAGTCTGCGATGATGAAAGCATGTTGATCCGTTGATCATCGGTGCTGTATTTGCTTCGGCTTTTGGTTTTACATTAATTCGGTTCTGAGCTGAAACTTGGAAACTACCTCTCCCTTTCGAACCCTGGATTTTACCCCTCTCGACTGTTCTATCCGGTGTCTTAGGGGTATATATTTTTATAAACTATCCCTGACCCGATTTAAACGTTATAAAATTTGGCGCCCGAACAGGGACGAAATTTAAACGATGCAATTTTCTTAAAATACTGTATATTTAAGGAAATTAGTTTTAAAATGTTTGAAAACGTTATATTTTGTAAGTTCTTTGCAGTTTTACGCTGGCTGTTTGGGAGTATTGTATATTTTGCCTACCTCAAACAAAAGGGTCGATTTAGATAAGGCTAACGATACTAAGGGTGATAAAGATACCCCTGTACCATTGTCTACAGAAACTCGACCTTCGGAAACGCTTAATGTTCCCACTAGGCCACCGGAAACAAATAAAAGATAAATCCCCGACGGAAAACGACCCATATTTTGGATGGGTCTATCGCTTTAGACAAAACCCAACTACGCAACGAATTATTAAAATACAATCTTGATAGTGAGGGAAAAGTTGACGAATTAAGAAAACGATACGTCGCATAATTTACGGTCGGATAAATTAACGACTTCAGAGCGTGAGGTCGAAAACGAAAATAATAGGATGGACTATGTGGGCGTATTAGGAGGCAATTCCGTATCTCAAAACCCGCGGGATACTGAACAGCAACGAGCAAAACGAAAGCATGGCTCTTCGTGAAATTCTTGGACTCCTCCTAACGCTGATAGCAGAACTCTAAGGGAAATGATTTTATCGTTAAAAACCAACTAGAGAATCCCAGCCTTCGGCTAATGGCACGATGGGAACTCCGCACACAAACGTAGTACATAGCCACCAATCGATGTTACCGGACTATTCACTTCCGACTTACACACAAACAAATCCGGTCGAGGACTACAAAAACGATCAGGTTGTTTCGATCTGCAGAATGACTCGCCTAACTTATGCAACCTAGTAAGGAAATGGAATCTTCGTTTTGACGGAGTGAAAGGACCGATCTCGTTCTTAGAGAGATTTGGATGAGCTACTCGACGCGTACGGCATTGAACGAAACGACATCCTTACAGCCTTGCCAGAGATTTTCCAAAACTCTGCACTTCTGTGGTATAGGAACAATAAGGGACTTATGGAACAATTATGTGGATTTTCGGAGGGACTTTGAAACACAGTTTCTTCCTCCTGGATACAAACAAAATCTTGACGACGAGATCCGGAAGCGTACACAAGGTCAAGAGGAGCATTTTAAAGACTTTGTCGTGGCTTTAATGACATTAATGCGCAGAAGAGGTTCGTTAACACTAGACGAAAAACTCAATATTTTTATATTCAAAACATGCGTCCCGAGTATAAACTTACGATGAAACGACAAGAATGTAGGACCATATCGGATATGATTCACCAGGCTGAGCAGTATGAAAGAATATTTGAGGCCCGAAACACTTACCGGCCTCCTCCACCGCCATCACTCGCCCTAGTGCCAGAGACGGCATACTATGCAAAGAAGAAGTGTGATAAATCTCACGAAGCGTCTGCGGTTAGCAAGAACGGCGTTACAAAGACAAAACCCGCTCAGGTACAAAATGAAATGAGTTGCACCATTCATGGCGAGGTGAACCACACGCAAAGACGGACGACAGAAAACCAAAATTGTCAAACCTAACGTTCAAAAAGATATACGTGAGCTTAACGTGAGGTTCCAAACCCCAGTTAACACGGTGAGGCGTATACGCGACGACACCTTATGTTGGAACTGCGAAAAAAGGGGGCATTTTTTTTCGAGAATGCCAGAGGCCCAAGACCTTTGAGGTGTTTTTATTGTAAGCGACAAGGTATAGCAACTACCGCTTGCAATTGCCAGACGGGAAACGGTCGGTGGACTCAGCCGAGAAGGGGTCACCTGAGTCCCAACCGAAGAAATTAAGAACGACCCCAGAAGACTGGCAGAGTTGGCTTCGCACAATAGCGAATTTTTCTGGATCAGTGCAGAGTAGTAGAAACATGGACAGCAGACCACACATCGAAATAGAAATCTACGGTAGCATATTTTCTGCTCTAATAGATACTGGAGCAACGATTTCAATGGTGGGAAAGAGACTAGCTGAGCATTTGAGAAGAAACGGAAATGTACCATTTAAACGCCCGATGAAAATCCGGATGGCTGATGGCTCACAGACATCGTTAGAAGAATATTATACGTTCGAAGGCTTGATCTCATATAGAGATACGACGCATACGTTCGAAGCACTTTGCGTGCCGTCACTTACTTCGGACCTGATAGTTGGTGTCGATTCGATTGAATCGTTGGGGTTGCTGACATATGATTTCCCTCCCCAGACGCGACACGAACGTAATATCTTCTTACAGAAGAGTAATGTAGGGGATGTTAGCGGATTGAATCAGCTATCAGAAGATGAACAAGAGGTCTTAGAAAAATTTCTAACAGAGGAGTTGCCTAAATTCGATGATGTTACGGGTAAAACAACACTAGTTGAACACAAGATTCGCCTGATCGATAATACACCTATTAAACAAAGGTACTATACGAGAAATCCGGCAATGCAGGCTGTACTAGAGAAAGAGTTAGAGCGTATGATCGAAGCTGAAGTGATCGAACCGTCATCGAGTCCGTGGAGCTCACCGATTGTACTTACCAAAAAACCATCTGATGCATACAGAGTTTGTATCGATTTTCGGCGTCTAAATGCAGTCACGGTGAAGGATGCTTACCCCTTGCCACAAATCAACCCCATTCTGGAAAAACTCAAGGAAGCCCGCTATATTTCGACCATCGACCTCAAAGATGGATATTGGCAGGTCCCTTTAATCAGAGGAAAGTCGGCCGCTGACAGCATTCACTGTACCTGGAAAAGGATTTGTTCCAATTTCGCGTCATGCCATTTGGTTTGCATTCGGCTGGGGCTTACCTTCCAGCGCCTCTTGGACACGACACCGTTATAGGACCATAAATTGGAAACCTAAAGTGTTTGCCTATCTGGATGACTTGGTTATCGTGAGCCCTAACTTCGAGGCTCATCTAGAGCTTCTTCAAGAGGTTTTTCAACGACTAAGAAGAGCAGGTCTGAAACTTAACCCTGCCAAATGTCACTTCTGCAAAACTGAACTGAAGTATTTGGGTCACGTTGTGAACGACAGGGGCATTAAGACAGATCCAGAGAAAGTTCGAGCCATTGTAGAATTTCCTAGGCCGTCCAAATTTGAAAACTCTAAGAGGTTTCCTTGGTATGGGCCTCGTGGTATCGGAGGTTCGTCCCCAACTTCGCATCTCTGACCACCCCCTCACGAGACTGTTGAAGAAAGATACTAGATGGCAATGGACGGAAGAACAGGAGAGTTTCATTCAAGACTCTTAAGGAAAAATTAACGACTACGCCTATCCTAGCCTGTCCTGATTTTGGACAAACGTTTGTTTTAAGAGTAGACGCCTCGGGCGATGGCCTTGGAGCATCGTTAACACAAACACAGAACGGAAAAGAAGTTGTGATTGCGTACGGTAGCAGATTGTTGACGGGAAATGAACGCAAATTCTCCGTCACAGAAAAAGAATGTTTAGCGCTAGTCTGGGCCGTAAAAAAATTTCGCCCATACCTAGAGGGATATCACTTTATCGCAGAATCGGACCATCAGGCTTTGAGATGGTTACAAAAGTTAGAGACTCCTTCTGGTCGGCTGGCCCGCTGGGTGTTGGAACTCCAGCAACACGATATGGAGATACGATACCGAAAAGGAAGCCCTAAAACAAAGTGGCTGACGCTCTGTCTCGGAACCCGGTCCATGAGCAACCAATTGAACATATAGGATCCTTTACGGCTGAAAATTGTTCAGCTCAGAAAAGAAGGCAGTTAAACAGAAGACCCACGTCAGGAAGAAATTACGGATGAATCCAATGATGTAGGGATAGTTGATAGGAACCTATGGTAATCAAAGGCTATACAAGATGGCCACAAAGGGTGACTCAAATCTAATTATAAAAGATGGGAACCTCTATCGTCGAATAGTAGTAAAAAGGAAATAACGGACGCAGACAAGCCCACTGGAAAATGTGCGTTTCGCGAAGAAGACCACCCGAGAGTACTGCAAGAAAACCACGACATTGAAACTGCAGGGTCATTTGGGTGTTAGAAGAAAAACCGCCTTAAAGCTCTCCCAATGTTATTACTGGCCAGGTTGGTTTCGTGATGTAAAGGCATACGTAAAAAAATGTCTGATATGTCAACGATATAAGGTTGAACAAACGAAGCCCGCCGGAAGATGTATTTTTCGTAAGCCACAAGGTCCGTGGTACACGGTTACCGCAGATATAGTGGGCCCCCTTACCACGATCGAAGAAAGGAAATCGGTTTATATTAGTATGTTAAGATTACTACAGCAAGTGGTTAGAATTAGTCCACTTAGATCGGCCACGGCAGCTAATGTGGTAAAGAATTTTCAAAGAGATGATTTTGTTCAGATACGGTGCACCCAGCGTTTTAATAACCGATAAATGGGTCACAATTTGTTTCGAAAATTTTTCGGGATCTTTGTAGGGACTGGAACGTCGACTGTCAACTGACGGCCCCTTATAGTCCTCAGAGCAATCCAGTAGAACGTTCTAAACCGCGTCATCAAAACCTTGATATCGCAATTCGTTGGTGAAGACCACCGATCGTGGGATGCTAAACTAAGTGAGTTTAGGTATGCTTTAAATACAGCGAACCATGAATCGACAAAAATTCACGCCAGCCATGCTTAACTTTGGACGCGAGCTGAGACTGCCTAAAGCAATATGTGGACCTGCATTTGAGTACTCCGGCGACCAGGAAAACGACTACACGAGAAGAACGACACGAACAACGAATGGAAGAATTTAAAGGATTTATCAAAGCTGTCATCGCAATTTAGCCCGTGCCTTCCAGAGGCAGTCTCGATATTATGACCTCAGACGACGAGATCATAACCTCCGTGTTGGACAATTGGTCTGGAAAAGACATCATACCCTGTCTTCGGCTCCTGACGCGTATGCATCGAAGCTGGCGCCCCGTTTTGTAGGCCCCTTTGAAGTATTTAAGGTTTAAAGGCCCAAATATCGTCGAGTTAAAAAGACCGTTTGAACGAACAAGACTCAAACGGCCCACGTAAAAGACTTGAAAAATTACACGGGGTCGGACTAAAGGGAGAAAATTAATAAGTAATATATATCGTCACTGGCTCAGTGAAATTTAGTGGTAGTTTGTTTTGGATGCATGAACGTAAGCTTGACGAGATGCTTTATTTGCAGGCTATATTGAAAATACTGCACGAGGTTTATAGACAGCTTCCTGCTGAGAACGCCTGTCCCACGCTTCTGTAGCTAGCTACGAAGAATAACTCAGTGCGAGCTAGCATGGAGTATCTCCGGCCAGTACTACAGCCGAGTTCTGGAGAATTGGATTGCCTATTCTCTGGGCAAAGGATTAACGGAGACGTTATTAACGCGTACATGCGGATGTTGGAAAGGAGGAGTATTTTCTACGCCACCGTACCTGTGACCTATTCTGTAGACACATATTTTTTTGAGACCTGGGAAAGAGGGAGCTACGATCGAGTGAAGAGCGCGTTTAAGGGGATCAACCTCTTTTTCTAGGGACCTGATTCTGTTCCCCTTACACTTAAGGGACTACGAGGGAGGTCACTGGGCACTTATCGCCGTGAAACCAAAAACTCAACCTCATCAGGTCACTTGACTCCTTGGGACATCCCCGGACTAAAAGAGATGCGAGTGATCCTCGAGTTTATGGAAAATAATGCAGCGGAAAGGAAAGTAATATTTGACAGGGACGTTTGGATAATATGCAACACACCAGACGAGTGCCCCAAACAACAGAACGCTACGGACTGTGGAGCGTTCGTATGCGCCTACGCAGAACTCTTGTCAGCGGGGGACACGCCGTCGGGAAAACCATCAACCCCCTGGAAAACCCGAAAAGACGTAGCTCGGGCGCTTAGGAGAGGGAAAAATATCCCAGGAGGACTTCCGGGTCTACGGCGAAGCAGGAGACAGGATGTCAAACGAGAGGGTCGTCGCGGTAGCCGAGGAAGACTTCGTTTTGATCAGAGAGCTAAGCGAGGCGATTGGAGATTTTAGTTCCTGCGTCCCCGGAAACTCCCGCTAAGCAGAGGAGAGGAGGATGACCCCGGGAGAGGCATAGTTCTACCGGATCTAACGATGGAAGAGCCTGTGGTGATGACGCCGAGAACCAATACTCCCGCGGACGAGCGGACGTCTTCCTGGCTCTCCATAACAGCGAGTGAGACGTGGGAGATGGTAGAAGATGAAAATTGCAGCGCGCCGGAGATCCGAGTGTCAGCACCCGCCGCTAAACCCAGGACGCCAACGAGCCCAGCAGTAGCGACGATGACTTGTGAGGATGCCCGACATAGGCTTCATGACCATTCGTCAGTTCTTCGGAACGGCCGTGGGAGTAAACCCCCTCGTATGGAAAACCCAAACGCCCAAGACACCCAGTAAGGGTAAGGCTCCAGAACCCTGATGGAACGTGGTACCGAAACAAACGCGAAAAACGTTACAAAGAAACCAAATTAAAGGGCAATAGCCTCCGGAAGCAGTGATTTGCCTTCAATACGTAACGGCCCCGACGCAGGAAGCGATCTGCAGTTTAAGTTTACGTTTTACAGAAGAATCCTTTAGTTTAACTTTTTCTCATTTTGTTTCCCCGAAGTGGGTGGGGGATGTAACATGTCATTTTTATAGGTGTTTAAATAAGGAATTTTTATTATGTTTTTTTGAGAGGAGAATATTTTTTAGTTAATGACATGTTATGATTATTATTTCTTCCACCTACGATTATACTCTAGTAGCTCAACGCAGGAGACGTCAGCTGACGAGGTCCGGCTCGACCGGGTAAGAGCCAGAGTTTCAGGATACATCCGCCGGAGTTCGCTTCAGGGGCTGAAGCGCCTTACAGCGGACGACTCCCAGTACTTACTACAGTACGTAAGTACGCTGTGCCTGGCTTCCTCGCTCTCTCGGTCGCTGTCTCTCGGTCGCTGTCTTTCGGTCGGTGATTGCAGTCGAAGTCGTCGAGTCGGAGTCGCCGCCCCCACACACGCCACGATAAGGTGCAAGTAAGTACGTACTTATTTACCTGCCAAAACACGCTTTTACCTGAACTTGCCTAGTCACTAAGGATAAGTACGCGATATTAAGTACTTAAGCTGCTAACGGAATATAATTATAGATATAAAGTGTAGCAAGAAAATAGATCAGTACGAATAGGATTAGATTCTATTACTAGTAAAGAAGAGTTTTAATTTAAGTTTTACTTAATTTATCGTTTCTTTTCGAGGCCGCTGGGTCGCTTGACGTACGTTGGCACCAGCGCTCCTGAGCTTCAGGCTAAGCGTAATTTAATTCAGTTTTACTTAACTATCGTTTCTTTTCGAGGCCGCTGGGTCGCTTGACGTACGTTGGCACCAGTGTTCCTGAACTTCGGCCTAGGCGAAATTTAATTTAATTTTACTTAGATTATCGTTTCTTTGCGAGCCGCTGGGTCGCTTGACGTACGTTGGCACCAGCGTTCCTGAGCTTCGGGCTAGGCGTAATTTAATTTAGGTTTTATTTAGTTTATAGTTTTCTTTTCGAGGTCGCTGGGTTGCTTGACGTACGTACGTTGGCACCAGCGTTCCTGAATTTTGGACTAGGATTGAACGTAGTTTAATTTAGTTTATCGTTTCTTTTCGAGGCCACTGGGTTGCTTGACGTACGTTGGCACCAGTGTACCTGAACTTCGGGCTAGGCGCGTAAGTTAATTTAGTTTATCGTTTCTTTTCGAGGCCCACTGGGTTGCTTGACGTACGTTGGCACCAGTGTTCCTGAACTTCGGGCTAGGCGTAATTTAATTTAGTTTTACTTAGTTTATCGTTTCTTTCAAAGCCGCTGGGTCGCTTGACGTACGTTGGCACCAGCGTTCCTGAGCTTCGGGCTAGGTTAAATTTAGTTTAATTTTATTTAGTTTTATCGTTTCTTTTTTCGAGGCCGCTGGGTCGCTTGACGTACGTTGGCACCAGCGTTCCTGAGCTTCGGGCTAGGCGTTAATTTAATTTAGTTTTACTTAGTTTATCGTTTTCTTTTCGAGGCCGCTGGGTCGCTTGACGTACGTTGGCACCGGCGTTCCTTAGCTTCGAGCTCTAGGTGAGCTAGGCGCGATTCCGAGCGAGCTCGTGTTTGCATTTAGTTTTTATTTAGTTTATCGTATCTTTTCGAGGCCGCTGGGTCGCTTGACGTACGTTGGCACCGGCGTTCCTTAGCATCGGGCAGGACGTAATTTAGTTAAGCTTTAATTTAGTTAAGCCTTTATTTAGTTTATCGTTTCTTTCGGAGGCCGCTGGGTCGCTTGACGTACGTTGGCACCAGCGTTTTCCTTAGTTTTTCGAGCTCTAGGCGAGCTAGGCGCGATTTCGAGCGAGCCAGTGTTTATATTTAGTTTTTATTTAGTTTATCGTTTCTTTTCGAGGCCGCTGGGTCGCTTGACGTACGTTGGCACCAGCGTTCCTTAGTTTCGAGCTCTAGGCGAGCTAGGGCGCAATTTCGAGCGAGCTAGTGTTTACATTTAGTTTTTATTTAGTTTATCGTTTCTGTTCGAGGCCGCTGGGTCGCTTGACGTACGTTGGCACCAGCGTTCCTTAGTTTCGAGCTCTAGGCGAGCTAGGCACGATTTCGAGCGAGCTAGTGTTTACATTTAGTTTTTATATTTAGTTTATCGTTTCTGTTCGAGGCCGCTGGTGTCGCTTGACGTACGTTGGCACCAGCGTTCCTTAGTTTCGAGCTCTAGGCGAGCTAGGCACGATTTCGAGCGAGCTAGTGTTTACATTTAGTTTTTATTTAGTTTATCGTTTCTGTTCGAGGCCGCTGGGTCGCTTGACGTACGTTGGCACCAGCGTTCCTTAGTTTCGAGCTCTAGGCGAGCTAGGCGCGATTTCGAGTGAGCCAGTGTTTACATTTAGTTTTTATTTAGTTTATCGTTTCTTTTCGAGGCCGCTGGGTCGCTTGACGTACGTTGGCACCAGTGTTCCTTAGCTTCGAGCTCTAGGTGAGCTAGGCGCGATTCCGAGCGAGCTCGTGTTTGCATTTAGTTTTTATTTAGTTTATCGTATCTTTTCGAGGCCACTGGGTCGCTTGACGTACGTTGGCACCGGCGTTCCTTAGCATCGGGCAGGACGTAATTTAGTTAAGCTTTAATTTAGTTAAGCCTTTATTTAGTTTATCGTTTCTTTCGGAGGCCGCTGGGTCGCTTGACGTACGTTGGCACCAGCGTTCCTTAGTTTTTCGAGCTCTAGGCGAGCTAGCTAGGCGCGATTTCGAGCGAGCCAGTGTTTATATTTAGTTTTTTATTTAGTTTATCGTTTCTTTTCGAGGCCGCTGGGTCGCTTGACGTACGTTGGCACCAGCGTTCCTTAGTTTCGAGCTCTAGGCGAGCTAGGCGCAATTTCCGAGCGAGCTAGTGTTTACATTTAGTTTTTAATTTAGTTTATCGTTTCTGTTCGAGGCCGCTGGGTCGCTTGACGTACGTTGGCACCAGCGTTCCTTAGTTTTCGAGCTCTAGGCGAGCTAGGCACGATTTCGAGCGAGCTAGTGTTTACATTTAGTTTTTATTTGTTTTATCGTTTCTGTTCGAGGCCGCTGGGTCGCTTGACGTACGTTGGCACCAGCGTTCCTTAGTTTCGAGCTCTAGGCGAGCTAGGCACGATTTCGAGCGAGCTAGTGTTTTACATTTAGTTTTTTTATTTAGTTTATCGTTTCTGTTCGAGGCCGCTGGGTCGCTTGACGTACGTTGGCACCAGCGTTCCTTAGTTTCGAGCTCTAGGCGAGCTAGGCGCGATTTCGAGTGAGCCAATGTTTACATTTAGTTTTTATTTAGTTTATCGTTTCTTTTCGAGGCCGCTGGGTCGCTTGACGTACGTTGGCACCAGTGTTCCTTAGTTTCGAGCTCTAGTCGAGCTAGGCGCGAATTTGAGTGAATTAGTGTTCGCATTTAGTTTTTATTTAGTTCATCGATTCTTTTCGAGGCCGCTGGGTCGCTTGACGTACGTTGGCACCAGCGTTCCTTACTTACGAGCACTAGTCGAGCTATGTGTGATTTCGAGTGAGCCAGTGTTTACATTTAGTTTTTATTTAGTTTATCGTTTCTTTTCGAGGCCGCTGGGTCGCTTGACGTAAGTTTGGCACCAGTGTGTTCCTTAGTTTCGAGCTCTAGTCGAGCTAGGCGCGAATTTGAGTGAATTAGTGTTCGCATTTAGTTCTTATTTAGTTTATCGATTCTTTTCGAGGCCGCTGGGTCGCTTGACGTACGTTGTGCACCAGCGTTCCTTACTTAACGAGCACTAGTCGAGCTATGTGTGATTTCGAGCGAACTAGTGTTCGCATTTAGATTTATTTAGCTATCATTTCTTTTTTTTTGGCCGCTGGGTCGCTTGACGTAAGTTGGCTCCAGCGTTCTCGTTTTCGAGCTTTAGTTGAACTAACAACTGTCGTATTAGGGGACGTTTAGGTGGTGGAACAGTCATCCTAAAGCAAATGCTGACGCCTTCCCTTTATTCCCTTTCGTTTCCGAGTCTGCGATGATGAAAGCATGTTGATCCGTTGATCATCGGTGCTGTATTTGCTTCGGCTTTTGGTTTTACATTAATTCGGTTCTGAGCTGAACTTGGAAACTACCTCTCCCTTTCGAACCCTGGATTTTACCCCTCTCGACTGTTCTATCATCCGGTGTCTTAGGGTTATATATTTTTATAAACTATCCCTGACCCCGATTAAACGTTATAATTGTCACAACTGAAAGATGTGCTTGGTACAGCCACAGTCGAAAAAAATGATTAAATTCGATAGCCACTAGAAGTGGGTCGTCTGTTTAATTTACCGTCAATTTTTAGTTTCCGGATTCGATTGTTTTGATTTATTTGTTTGTGATGTAACGCTTTTTATTACTTCCCACGCACTTTTTTAAAAATTTTCTCAAAATTTTTGTTCAACATCTCTCGTGCTTTAGCGGCTTTTATTTCCTTGCGATAATTTTGTTTAAATGTTCTATAAAAATTTTTGAAGTTTTCGTTATTTGATTTTTAAATATATTGAATGGTTAAAAATTTGAGCCTTTGTCTTAAGTAGAGAATATCCTGAGTAATCCAGGCAATACTCTTCCTATGAGATCGCTCCTTTATCATTCTATATTGGCAAGTAATATTTAGGTAATAATTAAGGCAGTCATTGAACGCAGTGAATGCTTCCTCTACATGTTCAAAAGCATCCACAAATGACAAGATTTCTCTTTGGAAAATTTTAATGTTTTCATTTTTTTAAATCTCTTTAAATTTTGCTGAAGAGGGTTCGTATTTAGGATAGAATTGTTTGATTACAGTCTCCTGCGCGAAATGGTCAGAGATGGCCGCGTCGAGAACAGTAACAGAGACGCCCGGAAAGTTTGTGATGACGTTGTCGATGGCCGTACTCGACCTGGCAGTCACTCGAGTTGGTGTGTTCACGGACCAGACTAATTCAAAAGAAGTGAGAACATCGTAAAACCGCTGGGTTTGAGGGTTTGTGTGGTCTAATACATCAATGTTGAAATCACCAGTAATTATGAATTTCAATGCCTTGGAACGTAACAAATTTAGAAGGGACTCGAATTGTTCAAAAAATGTTGTGAAGCATCCGTTCGGGGATCTATATATGCCAATTATTACAAGTTTTCCAGAAAAATTTAGACTGATTTGTAAACCTTCCGCTTCAAAGTCCAACTCACTAGTGCGGTCTACTCTGAAGGGTTGGAATACCAGTTTCGATTTGACAAAAATTGCCACACCTCCCCCTTTGTATTGCGTTCGATTAAAATATCGTTTGCCAATTGATAATTGTCAATTCTGAATAAAGCAGCATTTTCAGGAGTGAAACCATGTTCAGAAGATAATGAAAATATCAGGTTGCAGTTCATCTGCCATGAGCGATAGCTCCTCAATTTTGTTGGATGCAATCTGTGCATTTTGATGCAACACTGAAAGTGTTTGTAAAGAATTTATAATTTTGTTGTTAAATTTTGATTTGGAATTTGAAAAAATGTTTTTGAGTATCCAGTGCTGATATCACTTGGTTACTGTCGTAGTCCATTAGAGGTGGAAAAGTTTTTTGTTTTTTTTTTCACACTATTCTTTGTCGTCTTGACCGCGTCAGCAAAAGTCTCGTATGGCAGTGTGCGAGGTTCGGTTATGCCAGCCGACGAAGACTTCCGGCCAGGAGAGGATTGTCTTCGGTTTGTCTATAGGAGGCGAAGACTGCGCTGCACCAGGAATGTGACCAAGCTCCTGCATGCATTGTATCAGGTGCCTTGCCTTTGAAACCTTGCCTTGCCTTTGAACACTGGTACAAACATATTGTAACATTAAGAACCATTAAATATTAATTTACAGATACCTTGTGTAACGGCTCTCCAAAATTTATCTGCTGGTACAGAACATTATGACCTGTTTAAAAAATCTATGATATTCGTTTTATCTAAGTTGTTACCTTCAATAACTAAGCTTTAGGTAAGGTTAATTGTTTGCTTACACATTTGTAATCGAAAAATGGCGGGAAATTTAATATATGTCTGTATATTTGTCTGTATATCCGCAAAATTACTTGATAACGATCTGAACTATAGATTTATATTATGAATGAAGCTTAACTTTTATATTAGAAAAATGAGTTCAAATATTATACATGTCACAGCACAGAACACTTTTTAATCCAACTTAATTGTAACCTTGATGTTAACTGGAAAATATCAGAATACATATATTTATAAAACTCAATAGAACCAAACGAAATTAATACCTGTAACATACTAACATATATCGCCTGATTATGAAAAATAATGCATCAATTGCAATATACTCGTAGAAATATATATATATATATATATATATATATATATATATATATATATATATATATATATATATATATATGTATATAAATTATATAGGTAACGCAAATATGAAAAGTCATAAAGTGGAACATTTGTGTTAGGATTATCACATTGTTATGACCATCCTGAGCTACGTGTGCAAGGGTTATTCCAATTATGATTAATTTGTATTTGTATACTCATTGACAGGTTTAGGTTTCAACCTTAGATGTAATGTGCAGATATATAGACGAATACAACAGAAAACGATACTTCTACATACCCCGTGCAATCATAGGTCAGCCAAATCCCTAGTACTGAAATTATCAATGGAATCAGTCTTTTTTTATAAATAATTAACGTTCATGCGAAATTTAAAGTTGCGAAGTTCTCCTGATTCAGTCTTTCTTGTTAACACTTATTATACATCTGGTACTATATTAAAAATTGATATTATATGTTATAGTAATCCATCTCTGCTGTTTAAAAATTGATTTATTCTATGATTTGTTCTTGGTCACTACATAAGACCACTGTAAAAGTGATCGCTTATATTTAGCCGAATACGTTACGGAGTGACTTGTACCATCATCTGAATGCGTGTTGTATGATATTAAAATTATTCTTCATGAAAAATTCAAGCCTACAGTTCATTTCATTCTTTATAATATATCATATATAATTACGGACATGATTTATAATATTCTAAACCATCATTTGGTATGCTTTGCTAATGACCGTCTAATAACCTGGAACAACTACGTGTATATGTTTCGATTAAGTTATTCAAGAAACCTAAAGATTTTTTATCCAATAACTATTATTCTTTCACGTCGATACCTAAGAGTAAACGTTTGCTTTAACACAAGTTTTCTGTAAGTAACACTTTCTTTATATTATTTTATAGATGAAATGAACTGTAGTTATAAAAATATTATTTTATTATAAACAAGTTATAAGTAAATATATTTACAAATTTAGGATACAGCCAGCTTGTTACATTTCTAATATAAAACTAAGAAATTCAGATAATTTATCTGATAACAGTTATAAAAGTTATCAGATTGTATTTTATATAGTTACTATATAAAATATCTGTTATAAGGTATCTCAGTAATATCTTTGGTCCTGGAAAAGCAGTTAATGATTTTCCATATATTGATAAGTTAGGTGATATCATTAGTGCATTGTAAAAATAAGCTGGTCAGAAAAAATAAAAGAACAAGTGTTATTAGGAACTCTTACATAAAAGAGGTAAAAGTATTACAAAATCACGGTAAATGTCCCGTGCCCAGGTAAAGGCGGTATTTTCACTTACCGGAACAAAGCCCGGGGTGTGTGAACGGTAATCCGCCGCTCTGAGGCTCAGCTAACCTTTATTGGTTCTGGAAGATTCCACCTTTATCTCACTAATGCCATTCTATTTTACTAATAAGTTTTTTGTTTAGGTTAGTTACCTGTCTATTCACTTAGTCTATAAAAACTAATCGGATAACAACATATTAAATCGAACTAATATATTTTATAGTTCTTAAATATTAAAAGTAAATAAAAAAATTAAAACTCTGCGGAAATATTTACGTATATTCTTTAACTTTTCTTTGGCTTTTTATCAACAATAATACGGATTTAACTAGCATCTACTAATAGAACTTATTTCTTAAGTGGGTACAGCTACAAAAATTATGTAAACTGAAAATAATGGTGACAGTTGTGATAAAAACTCATAATTAATTGTTATTTTGTATATATGTAGTGGAAGTTCTCCATTGAGATTTAAACGATTTATATTTTAGATTATAATTAATTTAACTTGGGACATAGGTTTACACAACTAGATCTTACATTATAAATTATCTGAATAAACTACACATATAATATAAGTCATATTAATTGAGACAGAGTGTAAATTTGGACCACATAATATTAAAAGGGCTATTGGGGTTACGCAGCTAAGTGAGAAGCATTGATATTACACTGCTGATAAGTATAGCAGGGCTAGTGGGTGAACTTAACTGAACTTTGGGCCAGATGATCTCTCCAAGTGGCTGTTAACTTTGGTAGCATAGTTGAGTCAGATACTTGGAGTGGCTGAGACATCTAACTGGGCTTCATTACAGGCTTTAATGTCACGTTCATTGACCCTATAGAGTCGTTGACCCCATATCTTACTGCTGTGAAAATATTAAAAGTTTAAATTTGTTTGCCCCTTTATTATATTTTTCAAAATTTTTTATTACTAAACATTATGTCAATATTTATACAATATTATATAATATTATATTAAACAAAGTGGCAAAACTTAACCTCACTACTGACAAACGAAAGTATATCAGTGAAATAATACAGTAAACACTGAATATAAAAAAAAGTTTTTATTCTGTTACATTTTATCATAATTTTGATGTTTGATTTAGTCATACAATTATTTAGATACATAAAATGTTTAATATACCTCATTCTTTACACGAACCACAAGATCTACATGATATTAGTGTACAGCTTTATCCAAAATCGTATAAATTTACATGAAACTTGTAAATTTTTTATGTAAAACAAGCGTAAAACTTCTAGCTTTATAATTATTGTTGCTTTTTCGGTTTTTAAACTAATTTGAGATGTTTTTCTTTGATTGTCGGGGATGTTTTTGATTAAAAATAATTTTTTTTACTAGTTGACTGCGATTTCCCAACATGTAATAATATCGTACAAATATATTGTTGTAATTGCAAGTAAGCTCAGTCAATGCTGCACAGATATATTTATGCTAAAATACCTTTAGCTGTAAAGATAATCAAAAGTATAATTTCAGTTTTGTGTAATCCGACTGATTTCAATTATGAGTAGCCATTTAAAATTTTTTACAACGGTTTTTTACCCTTATTTCCGTAATGGATTTTTATTGACGTAATTGCTTCAGTAAAAACAATCTTGAAAATTAAAAAAGTCGTGTATTTTGAATAACTTATAACTATTACGTCTAATTTATATTAATGTACTTAAATATTAGTATGATACGATTACAAACAAATACACAAAAACACACAATTTCATAAATAGTTAGATATGTCAAACAGCTTATTACTCTTTAATATACAAAACATTTCGCCACAGTAACCGTTTTAATCTTAACAAATTAATAACTGCTATGTATCAGTCTTTATATCAATATATTTTAGAGCAGTGATGATCCTGTTGTCTCCGACCAAACACAGAGTCACGAGACAATGGTAGAGCCCCAGAGACAGATGTGCGTTTCACACGCTGTAATAACTATTCTGCTTTTCTATCTATGTTAACTGTTTTGATTTTTTTTTTTTTTTTTATAAAAATTTATATATTGGCCCTTTTTTAAAAGTATAAACGACTATGGTGTGTTAGACTAGAAAAATTGCACATATAAATACTTTATTAATAGTAGTTCTCTGTCTTTTCAACAAAGTTCCAATGAACAAATTTGGTAATGTAAGTTTTTAAATATCTTTCATCTATATAATATTACTGGGAATGATTTTAAGATGATTTTATTACTAAAATTAAGACTTAAAAACCCTGTATAAAATAGTTATGTTAGATAGATAATTGGAAATGTAAATAATAGTAAGCAAGTCTTTATAATTTATAAAATTATTAGGTTCTTGTTTAAGTCTAAAAACCACTCACTATTCAATTTTATAATTACATTAAACTGCAATTAAATTTATTTTAAAATTACTTGTAACATATTATTGTTTTATCGATATTTTGTCGTGATATTGTGATTATAAATAGTAAAGCTTGCTACAACTTAGGCATTTGTTTTAATTTATCTCAGCTTTCAAATCCTTTAATTGTATTTATTTTTATATTCATTGTGTTCTAGTCAACGAATGGGACAATGAGAGACCTAAAGAGAAGTTCTCGAGTGGAAAAATCAAGTATGAGATCCTAAACACGTGTTTAAAGTCAATGTTTCTTCCGAACAAATTTAATATAAATATCTTTCTTAAACTTTAGTTCTAATGTTCTTTTTTTCCGGCAGGTGGTGCATACTAAAGCTTTGTACTGATATGTTCATGTTTAAGAAAAATATATTCCATGCTACTTTTATGTACGATGTATTATGTATTCCTCCATGAATAGACAGAGTGTTACATAATATGTAAATTTTTATTTTCCGAATAAATAAATCTTATTTAGGTAGTATTACATAATAATTATTATCTTCAGTATTTTGAGATAAATGCCAAACACTATTCTAAATTAGATTGGATATAGTGGAAATATACGTGCGTTGTATGTTTCTATTATTCCCTCCACTTTTTTCCCGTTGTTTATTTAGAAGAAAACTAATATTACTGTTGGATATAAAGCATAAAAAACAAGAATATTTGTCACCTAAACTATTTAGACAAGTCCGCCCGTCTGTCAGTCTTATTGCATGCTACTTCATTCCTCATTTCCTCCACCCGTTGATTATCCGTTATAACAGTTTATAGATCAGTTAAAGAAATAGGTTTTTTTGACTTTGTAAAAGCTAAAATATTTTCGTAACTATGAAAATCAAAATATTGGCGGAATATAAAAGAATACTATGTAAATATGATCCTTGGATGGTGTGTGTCACAACTTTTTTTAAGATTTGTTTAATCTTACCTACATTTTACTTATATAAGTTGCTAACCTTAAGAAAATATAGGATTACTGACATTAAAACTGTTTGTTACTAACTCTTGTATCACTTTTGAAGAGGCCTAGTCATCTTTACTAATCCTTATGTTTTAAAATAACAGTATTAGCGAACTATTCAAGCATTATCATAAAAAAATTAAAACCCCGTTTTTAAGGCTCTTTAAAAATATATATACAAAGTATACACACTAAAATAATACAACTACAGTTGCTTTTCTTAGCTCGTAGTAATAGGAATCTGTCGCTTCAATCGATGATCTGACAATTCCACTATATAGGAATAGTAGAAGAAAGAATGCGGGAGAAGTATGTATTACTAAGCAACGAGAAAAAGTGCTGATATTTATGAATCGTTTTCTAGACTTCCTGTACCAATAAATACATGCAGTGTTTTAAAAAAATCGACTAAAAGGTAATTTGTTTGGAAATAAGAAGCAATAACTTAATAACCATTGCTGTTTTACAAAATTAAATCAATAAAATCCTCGGCTTAACGACAGATTTTTAACAGATAATAATTCAATAACATAAATATAAATATACATTTTTAAATGAAACATCATAGAGAATTATCGGCTGCCATTTATTACTTTTAAGGAATAACATTGGCTACTCGAAAAATGAGAATATGTGGCGTTTTTGTAGATCTCGAAATCAATTTTATGATATCAACTGATCAATCCATCTGGAGATGGTGTGTTGATAAGGTTATTAAATATCTAATCATTCTTACAAGAAAAAGCTTTCCGCATGATATAGAGTCGTGCGGGAGATAAGAAGTTGTATACACGTTTAGGATTTGAAGAGACATGTAAAGACGAGAATTAGACCTCAGTGGAGCGTCTAGAAATAAACATTTGGGAAATTTCGTTCTTTATAGCTTTAGGTTTATACATAAAATATGGTAGTATATTAGTTTAACTAATTATGGAATAGATTAAACTTTAACACTACCGTAGAACTCTACGGTAGTTATATTATAGACAGTTCAAATGGACACTTAACTAAGTGTCCATTTGAACTGTCTATAATATAAGATTGATAAGTTAGTTTATTCGTGGGCTTGATACGATTACATTTACTTTTATTCTTGTTAATATTAATTTAGAAAGTGCAATTAATTACTCTAAGTAAACTATAATTGGTGCAATCTCGCAACTAACATAAACAAACGCGAAATCCATTTCTGATGGTTTACTTACTGTAACTCAAATACAGTAGACGTTAACTTCATCAGCAGCAGCAAGTAACTAGGTAACTGAATCAACTAACTTGTTCTCATTATTCGTTACAAGTTTTCTTTGTAGCAACCAAGTCTTCTCCTTAAACTAATAACAGTTTTGGTTGGATAAATTAATATCCTTTATGCAATATAAACTGATAGAATAATTATTTTTATAGAGAGTTTAATGCATTTTAAACGTCATATATGGTTGCAAATGTTTATCTTAATAATAGCAAAATTCTAGTTACTAATAACCGTTCTGAACTATAAAAGTAGGCCTATACAGTAAATTACATACAATTAGTTTATTACTTGTTCTACAAATTCTTTAAAATACCTGGAAAAAAGAAATTCTCTATTCCTAATAAGTATATAAGAGTGGCTATCACTTTCACCATAATACGTACATATAGTTATCGTCACCGTGTATGGGTTCTGTTTGTATTTTCTAGTTTACATATCTTATGCCAGTTAATAGAAAGTAGTCTTTTTCAGAGTGGTCCACATTTAGTTAAATGTTTTAAGCACTTAACAAGTATTATCGAAAATTAAACTATCTAGGATAATTTTGTTTAGTTACCTTGTAAAATCATTTACAATAATTTGCATTACAGAAAATAATATTTAATAACCAATTAAGGGGTTTTATATTATTATAAAATCCACAATTCAAATATTAGTATTAATAATATTTAATTTATTACCCCGAAAAAGTAAGATAACTTATAATTAAAATCTAACAAGTTAATATATGTTTTCGATATCCCATTGTATTTTCTCCTGTAAAATATAATTTTCTAATCACATATTTAAAAAAAACTGACAGGAGTAATTTTTTTATTTTAAATTAATAAGTTTTAATGACCATTAATTTCTTCTCCAACAGAAAAATTTTTCAGGTACAATACTCCAATACATAAGTCTATTTATTTGCATTTGTTACACAGAAATGCCATTAAATATAAGGCATTTTGTAGTTCACCTAAAAATAAATGTGTAGTTTTTAATAATATTTAATTAAAATTTCTAATAGTCTAACAAGACATTTATATTCTAAATTAAAGCCCAAACCTCGATTAAATTTTAAAAATTTAAGAATTGTTTGCTTAGTAATGTACAACAAATATTATTAATTTCCTAGTTCGTTATGCGTATACGTCAAAAGCTTTACAACGGTAGGTCATAAATCAGCCAACTGCTGTAGACAGTAAATCCTTTCAGAAACTCAAGGATAGAACTGCTTGTGTTGATGACAGTTTCAAGCCATATGAAACAAAGTTTCTACAGGAGGTCTCCAAACGTCAGTGTCAGCCATTGTAACGTAGCAGCTCCAAGATGGCGGATGTTGTCATTTCTTTTAGTTTATTATTTGTCCCTTTCTAAATCCACACAATGGACCCGGATCTCGTAATATAAAGAATTTACTGTTATCCGTAAAATTTTTGAAACCCCTAACCACACAGAACCAAAAATCTGCCTGTTATTAAGTGATTTATTTCAATTACGCCTAGTCAAATCAAATTGAAAAACGTTTATCTTCCTGGGAATCATGTTTATCTATCTGGAAATTAACTTCCATGTCTGCTGTTACTTAGACTGTGTCTTCAAATAATTTCAAAAACATTATTATTTTATCGTGTTTGATGATAGCATACCCAACTATGAAAATATGTCTTCACAAATTTACATAGTTGGGTATGCACACATCATAAAACATGAATTATCCTTATAATAAATGACGTTGCATAGCAAACTTCATTGCTATATCCAGTGTAATTATATAATAGATGTATAGACAAGCAGATAGTGACAAGCTAATAGACATAGATACAGACAGAAATATTAGCTGAATCCTTACTGATTAGTAAACAAAATGAAAAAAACAACTTTTAAGTTTACACTTTTATGAAATTATTTACGGGGTATTACGCTGAGACATTCGTCATCATACAACTCTATCTAGCTTACACACATAAACTGATACAACTGAGTATTCAAGGATCCGATATAATACAAAGAAAGCCTTACTAACTTGTCCATAAAATATCACATGGTATAATTGATATGATTTATTATATGATTGTTCATTTCTAAATTTTGTTTAATATTGTTTGTTCATTGCTATTATCTTTAACCATAAGAATATTGTGAAAATGCTTGCTAACTCGCAGCCAAACCTCATTGAGGACTTATCTCATCATCATCATCTAACTGGATGTTTCTTTTATAGACATCATGAAATTGACAAGTATAAGTAACTGGACACACGGAAAAAAATGTTCCACCATTAAAATATTAGTTACAAAAAACCACCATTACAAAAAAATAGTTAAGGAGATTATTAATCAATAAATACAAGTTATGGAAAGAAAACAATCATTATTCATTCCTACATATCTATGCCAAAATAAATATTTCACAATAGTAATGGTATCGGTACTATATCATAATTTATAAAAAGTGTCTATATTTAATATATTATTTGAAGGCGGTCCATTCCAAAACTCACAAAATCCATTTTTTTCGAAATTAAGTTATTGGTATCACTGCATTTAGCAGAAAAAGGGGAATCATTCAGTCAGGTCATATCTTTCCAACACTAACTGTATCATATGGATATTTAATGCTAAAAACTAGGTGTCATTTCCAAAACTCACTTAATTTCAAAAGAATGAAATTTTTATCCATATAACCACCAGCAAGTTTACAAACTCGAAAGTGAAAGTATTATTCATAATACTCTTGTAGACCCACGACAAAAATGTTCAGATCTAGTATCCAGTCGAATTAAATACCATAAATTTACATATAGCATGCATTGATGGTAATTCCTTGCTTTACCAATGTATCACAATGAAATGTATGATATGTGCGTATTAGATAAGCGTTAGCAAAACATCATCGAAGAGATTGGAAAATATATTTTTTTCTATTTGTCTTTCAGCAAGGTATTCCGAGGATTTGCTGATATATAAATTTGAAATTTTTCATTACGTTCATGTTCGTGGGTGGTTACATGACATTACTATGGGATTTGCCTGAGCGTTAGTAAATATTATTACATTATTACTTTGAGTGACCAGGATAAAGCTAAGTGCAGTAGCTTAAAGGTATATTAAACTATAGCATCACAACCTCTGCATTAAGAGGAAAGAGAACTAGAGATACAAAAAATAATATTAAATCATTTATTTCCACCATTGCTACGTTGTGTGCAACATTTTAATATGTGAAAACTAAGAATGTGTCACCATAAATTGTGCATTAATGGTAAGAGCCCTTTAGCCCTTAGGAAAGAATGCATGTTAACTATGCGAGTCCTACTGAAGGGCAACAATACCTGGTAGTTGTGGAAGCCTTCGCTAGATGGATTAAAGTAGTTTGGACCCGCACAGCAACAACAACGTGGGCAGTGAAAAAACTAAGGAAACTTTTTATATTTTCAGTTTTCTCCTTTGTCAATTTAGGAAAATGACACACACAATTTTCTTGTCAGAAATTAAGGATTTTGTGATTGCTTGTGGCATTATTCAAACGAAAACAGCACATACCATCCCAACTCGCATGGACAAGTGAAAATATACATCCTAATGTTTGGAAGAAGAAAGGAACATATCTTTCTTTACTCAAACCAGACTTAAACAGCTCGTAATATCAAAGAAATTAAGGGGTGACGTGTCACTTCAGAATCAGAATAAATAATTGACAGTTGTAAAGAAGGCATAGTAATCAAGTATAAGATACCATATCATTAGAGAGGAAGGTGTTACAAACTGTTTTAAAAGTGTTTTGATATCACAATTACATTTTGTCTTGTTTCGGTTTTTTGTAATTAACTCAGAATAAAATTAACAATAAATTTGTTTACATTATTATCATGCATTCTATTTTACGTTAAGTAAGTAAAACAACTTATACAGATTATATAAACATATATATTATATATGTATATATAACATACATCAAATATGCAACTTATATAAAATTTTGTGACTAAGGGTATCGCCGAATGAGTTACGGAATGAGAATACTTGCAGAAGAGCTTCCGAGTGTGACCATAGCAGAATGATGCGTTTTACATAGTGGTACATCACTGTAACAAATTATGCGTATTAACAGTCCTCAGACAGCTGGAGTTTCAGGACATTTACTGGAATCAGTGATCTATTTGAAGTACCTATTGAAGAATAGTAACATTTAAATAAATTGGTTTCTATAAAAAGTAAAAATTTTTATACTTCTCAAATAATAATATCTTATCATTAAATCGTTCGGATATATATAATATATATATATATATATATATATAAAACATATTTTTCTACCTTGCATAGCAAATTGTTTATATGGAACGAATATATATATACAGGGTTTTCATAAATTAATGGTGCAATTTTGAATGTT